>NC_081351.1:41443503-41449419 GCF_029784015.1 Lycium ferocissimum | reverse complement strand
GGGAACCCGGTCCAACTGGGTACCAAGCACTTGAGATGGATATCCTTTTGTTCGTGAGAAGGTGGCGCGGGTCACGTGCGTGTCCTTCTTTTCCCCCGATATGGGCTCCCCGATATTTTAAAAACCCCCGGTCGGAGTTTTTCGAGCATTCCCGTTGTACCTCTTTTTTTGGGGGGGGTGTGATAATAATGTAAATGGTAGTAAAAGAATATTTGGTAAATTTCTAATTTAGGTTGATATTTTTTTCCTAATAGGCATTGTAACCATGGATATTTCCAATTCAATCAATGAGAATAATCCAATTAATCTCTTTGGGGAGAATTTCTGCCCCTTTGGCCCTACGTTCCAACATTGAATACCGTTCGGTGAGTATTCGGGTATTTTTCCGGATATACCAATATTAAACCCCCTTCGTTGCGTAAAATATGAAATCCCTTTCTGGGAAAACCCTGTTAAATAAAAAAATACCTCTAATATATGTTTGAAGCGATTTTTTGAGATGTCATTTAACGTGGATATCTCGTAGGTGTGGGAAACAAGTTGATGAAGCGGTGTCTCCTTCCATTCCCCCCGGGGCCTTTTGATCATCTCTCCCTAACAAATAAACGTCAAGAAAATACCCAAAACCCAAGGAAGACAAAATCGAGCCGCTTTACGGAATGTGAATCTAAATAAGCTATAAAAAATGAACGTACTAAAGCATTGTAGTTTTCTTGTCGTCTTGAATTTTAATTTATCGAAGATGGAACTTTCAACATATAAAAATTGAAGGGCATGGAAAAGGTATCCTTACGACAAATTTTGTAGGGGTGCTTTTTAGCGTTTACACTTGGTTTTAATTTTTCCCCTTAGATATTTAATTTTTTTTCGGGACAAAAATTTATATTTTCGCATTATAATATTCATAAGTTATGCATCACACTTTTAAAAAATTTATGTCCCGCTAGACATAGGTTGGATTATGAAGAGCAAAAATTAAGGGTGTGTTTGGTATTTCCGGAAAGTGATTTCCGGAAAATGTTTTCCTATTTTCTCTTGTTTGATTACACTTAAGAGCTGAGAATGAGCTCACCGAAACCGTCCGTTCCAAAGTCGACGATCTCACCCCCAAAGCGTGGGGCCTTTTTCTCGGTCGAAAACCCCGGGGGGAATTAAAAGCCCCTCGTTTAGCGTCACCGTCCCCCTTCTTCAAAAAGAGCACCCCTATATACCCCCCCCCCCCCCCCCCCCCCTCTCGCCCCTCTCCTTCAAAAATTTCTTGAATTCAAAAATTTCATAGTGGTTTTACTTTGAGTATATGCAAATGCTCTTAAAAAGACATTTTCCCCATACCAAACACAAAAAAAAGAGTAGGAAAACCATTTATTTTTTGAGAAAATATTTTTTGGAAAACATTTTCCGTTTTACCAAACACACCTAAGACCGGCGCTATAAAGGACAAAAATTAAAGACCGCTTTGACTTTTTACCAAAATCATCCCTATTTTTTAAGCTAAACTTTATTACTCCTTATAATATCTCACTTAACCTAAAACATCTTAAGTTTTTAAAACTTGCCCAAAAAACCCCCTCGGTTAACTTTTCCATCCATTACTAATGGTAATATCTTCTCTCTTACTTTATCATTTTTTTATATTAAATTCCCTCCGTCTCCTTTTTTAAAAAAATGCCCTATCTATGGCTCCCCATTATCTTGCGCTTTAACACTCTGATTCTTCTTCTCCTTGTTTAAACGTAAAATCGGTACAGTTAAATTTGTACACGTGGTCAAGGACAAGTGGATCAAAGTGCCCGGAAAAAGCAATGTAATTTGCGGTTAAAATTAGTAGCAACGAAATATAATTGAAAATAAAGAGTTAGAATAGCCTGAGCCTTGAAAAAGCTTTTGAGCTAAAGTCTCCGGGTAAGCGAACAATCAGAACTTTGCTTAATTGAACAAGAGCAATTAGGAACCAAAAGCAATGCATTTCCTGTATATATTTTCAGATGCTTTGCAATAGAATGAGTACCTCTATTTATAGTAGAGCTATGGGTACAAGTTCCATGAATCGTCCCCCCAAAATTAATATTACAAATTAATATGGGGTTAATGATGACAATAACGATGACAATAATACCTATTAAAATCCCTGGGGGGGTAAAAAAGTCTTCTTGCTTTTTGCTTGAATGACGTTTAGGTGAATAGGAATGCTTCCCCCGGGACCCTTTATAGTTTTGCTCCACTAGTGGCTACCAAATTCTTCTCTAGACCATCGTTATGCTTTCTCGGGTCCCAAATTTAGACTTGAATCGACTGTCCCCCTGGCGTGTCACCTTTTTTGTTCGCTTGGTGTCCCCTTTTTTTTCCCTTCTGAATGGCCCCCGGTTTACGATTACTCGGGGGGAAAATGGGGCCGGGAAGTGGAAGATTTTCTCCTTCTTGGGGGGTATGTAATCACCCTCCCCTTTTTCCCTTTGGAAAAAAAATCTTGTGGGAAAAAAATCAATTGGGACAAAAGGGGGGCAAAGGGGAAAAAGGGGGGTGGGGGCCTAGGGATTCGGATGAAAACTCCTCCAGGGTTTTCCTACCGTCCCCGGTGGTTACTCCCCAAAAACCCCTTTTATTGCGGAAAAGCTTGCTCTTGGGCTTTTAGTGTTCCCCGGAACTATTAATTGTCGAGTTTTGACTCGGGGGTTTTTTAGTTTCCCCCAAAACAAACTTTGAATCTTGACTTTTGGTTTTTTGGTTTTCCCAAAAACTTTTAATTTTAGATTTTTTGATTCTGGGGTTTTTTAGTATCCCGGGCTTTTTAGTCTTAGAGTTTTGACTTTATGGTTTTTAGTTATGGAAACTTTCATATCCTCGGGGCCCGGGGGGCCGGGATGTTAATGCCCGGGAGTTTGCTCTTGGTTCTTGGTAAAGTCCGGAAGTAAAACATGTCCGGTTTAAACCCTTTCCCGGGGAAAAAAAGCTTGAACTTTTAGCTAGTTAAAAACCCCCCGGCTTTATAAAAAAGGGGCCCTTATGTTTGGTGCTTATGAAGAGAACGTCTCTTGTTCTTTGAGCACGATTTTGTCTTCGTAACCCTTTTTGCTTTTAAGTGTGAGCAAATCTAAGAATGATTTTGTTTCATTCGGACATATCGAGAATGTTTGAAGGTGCAAGTTTTGTTTTTTTTCCATTCCTTGAACGTACCCCAAATGTTTACAACTTTGCGTATACGACGGTTTACAAGGGAAAAGAACAAAAATGCTTTGAAAAATTGTGGGAAGACCCCAAATTTTCTTGGGTCCCTTTGAGGGGGTTCCTTTGACCCAGGGGCGGCGGGGCCCCAAACATTTTTTTTATTCCGGGAAAGGGGTTCGAGGCTATATTCGGTTTTTATACGGGCATGTTGGCTTGAGGTGGGTTCAACCCATGCAAAGGGGGTATTTCTCCCACACCAAAAATAGGAATATTATTAGCTTAAAAAAAAAAAAAAAATATATTTCCCCCCCAAAAAAAGCCCCAAAATCCTTTAGAAAAACTTTCCTTTTTTTTTAAATACCCCCCCTATTCTTGTCGATAGTATATTAAATATCCCCCTAAGAGCTGACATGGCAGAGAAAATGGACTCGCGTTCCAAGTAGCGAATGAGATAAGGAAAAAAAAATTTAAAAAACTTTAACAAAATTATGCACATGTCATTTTTTTTAGTGGTCAACATATAATTAATACTCTTAATATTCTTTCTTAATTTTTTTTTTTTTTTTAATTATACAATTTTCTTGTTTTGAGACAAATGAATTTGTGGGTCCCCCCTTTTCCCCAAATTTTTTTTTTTTTTCCAACGATTTTTTAATCAGTTTTATTTTTATTCGTTTATTTATTTAGCTTTCCCCCTTTTTCTTCCCTACTTACTTTCTTTTTTTTTCCTTCCATGGTAGCTGCACTCATGGCAAAATTTTTTTTTTCCCCTTTTTCATTTTTTTGTGTCATTTTCACATCTCAGTCAAAAAAAAACAATCTTATTCAATACCCAAGAGGAAAAAAATCAATCTTTTTTAATTTCCCAAATCGAAAATTCAATCTTTCTCAATACCCAAAAAAATTTTCCCGACCAAGATCTTTAAAACCCAGTTCGAATATTTCAAAATGTAGCAGTTTTTTTTAAGTATTTCACTTCAGATGTACAGATTTTGCAAGGGGGTATTCTTGTGGGGGAAATTGATAATGTCAAGGCAAAAAAAGGCTATGGTAGTACTCAAGATCCGAAAAAAAGGGGAAAGTTCATCTTCTTCATCTGCACTTCTAATCTATCTAAAAAATAAATTCCATATTTCTTTTGTTACGTAATAAAACTAATTAACCATAATTATTTACAAAGAAACAAAAGAAAAAGTAATTTCATGGATGAGGGGATACGAAGTTGACGGAAATGGGGTTATGGAAAAATCTGGAAAACAAGAAAGAGAAAGGGTGAAAAGAATAAGAAGGAGAAGGGGAAAAAAAAGGGGAAAAAGAAAAAGATAAACCTAAAATAAAAATAAAAAATTAGGAAAAACATAAATTTGGCATAGGCCCCCTTATATATCATTCGATTAGAAGATGACATGTGTATAATTTGGATCGTGTTAATGACGTGTCCTTTAGGGGGGCGCTTATGTGACGCGCGTGTTTTGGGCCCCTTTTAAAATGAAAAAAATCGGATTGCCGTATAAGGTAGTATTTTTAAAATTAAAAAATTATTTAAGGGGATATAATTACAAGTTAAGTTTAATTGCTAAAGTGAGTTGTGCAGTCAAATTTAGGGGGAAAATGATGTTTCTTCTCTAAAACAAATGAAGATTTGTTTGGGTGACCCCTACTCACCACCTATATATTTGACCCTTCGGAAGTTGTTAAGGCATATGTAAACTTGTTTTTCTTGAAACTCCGTGAAGAAATTCGTCTTTTCCAAAATCTTATTTGACCATCAACTTAGAACTTGTTTCCCAAATTTTTTTTCCTTTGTATTTAGGTTTTGGCACTTTTCTCAGGGGGGCAGAGTTTTAGTACCAATTTGGAAAATTTAATAACTTTAATCAAAATCTTGTTTTGTGTTAAAATATTTAATATGCATAAATAATTTATCTAATTTCCTCTAATACCACTTTCCCCTTGTCCCAAAAATACTTGCCCGTATAGGTGATTAGGGGGGATTTAATGGGTACTAAAAAACATTAGACTACAAATCTTGGTTTTGTTTGGTGGAATTTCATGGTAGTGCGACGAAGTTAGCCATTTATAGGTAATTATTAAAATCAAATGTGTTACCCCCTGGTAATTTAATATGGGGATGATCGCAAGGGCGGGAAACTAAGAGAAAGGGAACAGACTCAATTTAATCCCCTCACCAGAATATTGCGTCACTAAAAAAAGAATCTTTTTTTTTTTCATATACTAACTCTATCTGGAGTACCTTTGACAAAAAGGGAAAAATTCTAGTCAATGATTAAAAAAGGGGAATTCGCGGGGAAAGCCCCTTATTCGGGGTGGGGTTTTTAATTTTTTCCCAATTCTTTGGTCTTTAATTCTTGTCCTTAGCCTAGAGTACCGAGGTTAAGGGTTTGAATCGCCCCTGGGGGGAAAAAAAATTAAAAAAAAAATTTCAAGGCAAGGCTATTGGAAAAGTATGCCTTATGTGGGATAAGTTCCTTTAAAGGGAAAAATAAAAACCCCAGGATCGGGGAGGGGGTTCCTTATAAGGCGGGAAAATTTGCCTTAAGGGCAACAACCTCTGTTTGGAGACATCTCGGTTTTTGGCGCCAACCCAAAATTATGCCGTCCGGGTTTAAATTGCCTTATAAGGCAAACTTTTAATTATCCCTTTTTAAAAGGGAAAAGCAGTCCGGGATTTCTTTAGTTATGTTAAAGGGGAACCCTTTCGTAAAAGAGGACTTTTTTCCAAAATCTTGC
>NC_081351.1:41388935-41443403 GCF_029784015.1 Lycium ferocissimum | reverse complement strand
TTTTGGTCCAAGAGAATATGCATTTAGGCCGGATCTACGGGGACATACGGTCCGTAGATTTTGTACGCGCATGTCCGGCCGTATGTTTGCCCGCTTTTTTCGAGAGTTGTTTCGTCGACTAAGGGATCTCCGATCCTTATGGAACCTTCTTAACACTTGTTCCTTACTTCAATACCATTCTAAGGGACGTTATAACTCTTCTTCAAGGTGTCATTAAGACATCATTAACTCAATACTCGTAATTTCCATCCGATACATTCAACTTATAACTTGCTTTTCTTAGCAACTTCCTTTCCTTAACTCGTATGTCTTTGGAAATCTTAATTAGCATCATCAATTACTATCTCTTCGCTATCCCAAACCTCGTATACATCATGTCTTTCGTGAGTCTATTCACTGTACGCTAACGGGGACTTTTCTAAGGTGTAACAATAAACAAGTGTTAAGAAGGTTCCAAAAGGATTGGAGATCAAACGAAACGACGGGAACAATTCCGAAGGAAATCGCGAGTTCTTACGGCCAAGGTTCCACGGACCATATAATGTTCCACGGACCGTGGATGTGTCCATGAACAGCCAGGCAGAGAAGAGTGGCTGGCTGGTCATGAACCACGATTGGGCCCACGACCGTGAAACCGTCCGTGGAAGTCCCGCCGGCTGAGACTATTCCAAGCCTTTAAATGTGAGTCCACTTCATTTATTTCATTTCCATACACGACTTCACCCTCTCAAGACCTCTAGAACCTTTTCTATATTTTATCCACAAGAAAACAAAGGGAATCAAGGATCAACAATAAGATTTGAAGTGAATCAAGCCTATGAAACTTCATTAAAGCCATCAAAGTCAAGAAATCCCAAGAAAGGTGAAGTAGGGTTTTTGTGCAAAAGGTGTGTTATCCTTCAAGGTCTATTCCTCTATCATTTAAGGTAAGTTTCATGATTTTTACATGTTGTTTGAAGCATTATTAAGAGGAAACACTTAGATTATGAAAAAGTATGGAAGATGGGTTATAAATGGGTGAATAATGTCATTGTGGAATAGTAGTTGAGACGAATCATGAAAATGGTTGTGTTGAGATTATGTAAATGTTATAAATGATATTTAGAGCGTGGAACGAGTATTATAATCGAAGAACGGTAATGAACTTTAGTCATGAATATGGAAAATTGAGGTGAAACTATGAAATGCGAATCATGTAAATGAATGACGATTGTTGTTAGCGATATTGTGATGGTTGTTGTGGACGTTGGTGCTGATATGGAATATGGCGGGAAAGAGAATAAACAAAGGAAATGAAGCCCCAAATTTCTCTAGCTTTAGTAAGTACGTTTTTATGATTGTTTAGCTAATGACGACACGACCTATCAAGGTATAAACAAGTGCATTCAAGGAGAACGAGCAAGCGATAAAATAGTTAAGCGACAAAGGTATGTGAGGCTAATCCTTTCTTTCTAAGGCATGAGTCCTATGGCATGAATTTCCACTTCCTTATGAATGTTCCATCTTTAAGAAAACCATACACCTTTGTTCATGAATAGCCAAACGAGATAAGAGATATGTTATGATAATGATAACGATGATGATAATCTTAAAGTCTAGAGATGCCATAGTCCTCATGTATATGTATGTTTATATTATATATCATTCGATAGCCGATGGCTTATGTTCATGTGTGCAGTAAATATGTTTCAAAACCAAGATAATTTTCTATGATCATATACGTACATCATGAACGAGAGCAGATAAGACAGTGATGAGTGGTGTTCGGTGGTTAGCCTTCGGATACCCGTCGTGGCCCGTAGTTCGGGTCGTGACATAATCATCATTCTCAACTCTACTATCAACTCTATCTCCTTCATCACCATCAACACTACACTCATCCATGGGGTCTGAGTAGGACTCACTCTCAGCTTCTGCACTTCTTTTTCTTTTTACATTTCGGCTAACTTCTTCACCTCTTCTTTTTTTATCCTTACAATCCGCATTAGAACAGGTTTGAACCATATCACCAGAACGGAGGAGTATTTTTTCTCTTCTTCCTATACATCTAGGCATTTATATAATCTATATATAACAATACAGACTTTGTTGAACCACGATATAAGAACCATCACTCTTAACTCTCAATTGTATCTGAACCATGGATCTTAACCATCCTCACATGGGGACTTTATTTTGTTGTTTTTCAGATAGGGAATAAAAATAATTGACCAAAAGTCTATTAATAGACCATAATTTACAAAAAGCAAAAACATAAAAAGAAAGATCGAAACAAGCAAAATAAGTATAAATAACACACATTTCGACGGAAAAACAGACAAAACTTCAAAGGTTTTGGAAAAAGCGTAACTTTATGAACATTAGGTTTTTATCAAGATCGAAAAAAAAAAAAAAACCATACTTTTAAATAGGCAATAAGGATCTGAAAATGCTTCGCCACTGATGCAAAATTAATTAACATACCTGAGGACGATGATTAAAGAGAAGAAAAAATCGACCTGGAGAGATTGGTCTTGATAGCATAGAAGGCTTTGTATATTTTATTACAAGGGAGAAGGGGAATTATGCATATTTTTAGGAGAAAGAGAGAGGGGGCTTTGTATATTTTATTACAAGTCACTTGAAAGTGGCTCAGAGACTTAAGTGTATAACTTAAAACCTCCAAATTTTTTAAAATCATGAAATATACCCATTCCCCTTTTTCTAAACCCTAATACCGAAAAATAATTAAAAAAGAAATTGAGTGGCCTTATTTCCAAGTGATACTTGAAAGTGGCCTCTGTAGACTTAAATCCACAAATTAATTTGGATCATATTCTAAATTCGAGATGTATTGGTCCAAACAAATATTATGGGCTAACATAATCGGATTTATTGCTTAGACCTCTAACAACATGTATGGATTTAATTGAAAGACCAATTAATTGTAAATGGCTAGTCCATCTTGTCGGACTTCGTTTGATGATAGTTATACAACCCACTTATTAGATTTTTTATTTAAGGTCCATGCCACGTATCGAATGATGTGGCGCGCTATTATAAGAGTCAAGACGAAGACCAATAAAATCGTGCCACGTGCATAAGTGACACAACATGTCAAGTCAATAGAAGAACCAATCAAATGTCGTCAAGTGTTCCAATGACATGGTTCAACCAATCATATACAAATCCTAGCTCTCCCTACAACTATAAATAGGGGTCTTCATAAAGCCAAGAGCATTAAGAAAAAGACATAGAGAAGCTCTCAGTCACAAGTCTTCCGCATATTAAGAAGTCTTCGCTCCAAGTGGTGAGCCGCAATTTTTCATTCCTCTACGTTTGTGATTAAAGCTCGGCTCCGCATTCGTAGTGAAATCTCAACAACAAGCAATCCGTCCATTCAAGAACAAGCAAAACCCTTGATTGACGGCCGTATCGTGAGGAGAAGAATCAGAGGATTACATCTTTTTATTTAAGATTTCATAAAGATTGTAACCCCCGCACAAATTCTTGAAATCAAATATTAGTCTTTGTCGCTATTTTTCTTGTCTTGATTATTATTTTCAGGAACGAAAGATTAATCGTTACAGCTTCCTCCACAAATCTTCTTTACTGTTTGTCCTGGATATTAATTAGTGGAGCCCTATTTTTTTATTTTTTTTTAAATCTTTTTTATCTTTTTCTGGAAGTTACTAGGAAAGGAAAAGAATATTGGTTCAATAAATTCAACTAGTATTAATAATTTTATATGTTATGGCAAGAGCGTAACTATAGGGTATTCCAGGCCAAGTAGCTGAGAGAACCAAAATTGTTGCTGAGGTTGATTATCCGGACCAGTGTGTATAGAGCAAGCTTAGAACCACGACTTGCGAGGAGAATACAGAACTTAAATTTCTATCCTTAGTGTATGGCTTAATATAGTTTGTTTAATTGTTATTGATGACTGGTAGTATTCTGAACCATGGAACTTCTCTACAGGTGGACAGAATTTTTTCTGTGTGTACATAACTCTTACTTGGTAAATAAACTGTTTAGTTACCAAAAAAAAATGTAGTACTTCCTTTGGTTCTATTTTCCCTTTTTAATTGTTCATGTTTCCAATGTTTTATTGTTTCTGCAAATTGCAGCTATAAATTCTAAGGCAAATCATCCTTGAAGTGGAGCACATAACGCACATCATAAAGATGCATTAACTCAAGTTCTAGAGAGCAAGCACATTCCAAAAGTTATTCTGAAGTAGTTAGAAGATTTCAATTAATCAAAGCCTAAAACAATGAGTAAAGAAGCTCGATGTTGTACCAAGCTGTCTATCTCTGTCATATAGTCTAGCTATTTCTTACCTAGCTAGCTATTCAAATGATGAACCAAATCACTCTAGCAACTTCTAGTTTGTTCATGCATTTTAGCAGCTATTTAATACTCAAATCTTTCCTCTTTGGCATTGATCTTAAGTTCATTCAACGATTTATTGATATGTTATATATATATAATGACGGGATTTAATATGTTAGTAGGTCATGTTATGATGATAGAACATGATAAATTATTTTATCTCAAGGACGGTATCCAAATTTAAACTATATGTATTAAGATGTACTCATTTAGTCTGGAGTTAGCATTAAACAGCATTTAAATGTCCAAATGACCGAAGTAAAAAAAAAAAAAAAGTATTTTTGAAGAGCCCCTTCGAGTTCATGCAAGACTAAGAAGAAGTGTAAATATACTCGCCAACTGAATAAACAGAATTTCCCTTTTTTATTATTACAATCTGATACTCATTCCATCTAATGAATCCGCTTACAAATTATTAAGTCAAATGCATAAGTAAATTGAAAGCCAGAAGATGGTTTAATTAGTTGATTTACATCCAGTAAATCTAACTCGCCAAGAATTTTCATATACATACCTTAAGATACTTTGGCCTGCGCTACGTTCTCCCTTGTTTCCTCAATTTAATGGATCACAAAGGACGCAAATTGACAAATTGAACTACATCTAAGACGATTCATGTCTGCCAAACTCTTGAGATTGTTTCTTACGCCGATTAGCTATTGTTCCTTGTTCGAATTGCTTGGCTACATTGACTTAGGTCAAATTTCCAGTGTATCATTATAGATAGATGATACACAACAAGAGTGAGTTACACTAGAAATCCTTTAAAACAACGGTTTTCATCTCACTTTGTGATAAATAACCAATGCACCTAATTATTTTGGTGTATCTATTAATTTAAAGGAAATAACCAGCTATTAGCAGCACACAGAGCACCAAAACTAGTGTAGAAGAAAATAAGAAATTAGCTACTAGCAGCAAGGAAAAATACCAAAACAAACTAGATACCACATCAGACTTTAGAACTGAATGTTCCATAATTCCTCCTGTTCCCTTATTAAGGTTTCACCTAAAAAAGATTATTGGAGAAGTCCCCTATATCAAACAACCACCCTTGCAGGTACTACACCTAGGCATTATTGTCGAATTTCACCTGCTATGATTTTCATGTCTGTGACTCTTTATTCTTACTCTGTTTAAAGGCACAACATCCCCCTTAAAATACTCCGTAAGAAAATATTTTATCTAGTGTTTTTCTCTCTAACATTAATGGGTACTTTCAATTTAGACCAACTTTTGGATATTGGTTCAAAATACTAACGGCCTGCATATAAGATACTTTTATAATTTCCTGTAGCACACAAGCCACTGAAAAATACTCAAAGGAGAGAGAACATTACTGTTCAAAGTTTACGAGAGTTTATCATCATTTAAATCAAAATTAATGCATGATTTCAAACCTTTTCTGAAATTGTACTGTAACCCTAAACTTTTTCCCCCCCCCCCCCCCCCCCCCCCCCCCCACCCCCCCCCCCCACCACAAAAAAAAAAAAAAAAAAAAAAAGTTACTGTAAGACTAAAGTTTCAAGCAGGTTACTATAATTTTGAAAAATTTATAGCAACAAAATGTGATATGCAGGTGGCTAGCGTATGTAAGTCTTGCTCTGTACTCAAGAAAATAACATAATTACATCACAAATGAACAGTAAAATCATGGCGTGCTAACTACGCCAACTCCTCCCTGTACACACATTTTGTTACCTCAATGCAAGTTCTATCTTTCGGACCAAAAAAAGAAACAGCAAAAACAGAGAAAAGTCATCCTTCTTCTTCATTGCAATCCATGCAGACAACAAGTAGTAGATTAGTTTTTTCCTAGAATCAGCATTCACTTCCTGAAAGTTCAATAGTACATATCAGTTAACAAAGCACCTCAAAATAAAAAACATGTATAGATTAGGATTCGCACGCAAATGCCACTTTCATAGAAACTGAATGTGTTATTCAAAGCAAAAGGACAAGCTCCATTTAACCTACGAACAACATTGAGACATGTTGTCAAAGTTGCTTCCGTTCAACTTCTAAGCAATGGACACAAAAAAAAATAACCATTGTTAACTTATATGATGTCTAGATGGAAAATGGTGCAACATCAAGCGGTATACAGAGTGTCAAAGTCTATTATAAGTATCGAAAGAATAATCACAAGAATTGTACTGCTAATCCAACATATTATGCTGCCAATAAAAGGGTAGCTGATTTACAGCAACCTCCTTAACCCATCTAGCTCCAGTAATCTAACATACATCGCAGACCAATAGGTTCCCCGGCCTGCTACATTTCTCTCTTGCTTCCTCAATTAGTGATCCGAAAGGACGTAAATCAACAAATTGAACCACAACATAGGTTGATGCTCTATCAAATTCATGTCATAACATCTTACAAATATTAGCTTTACTAGGGTCGTTTTCAAAGTATCATGATAGGTTGTAGATAGCATAACAAGCAGGTGTTTCCCTTAGAAATGCTTTAAACTATGATTTTCATCTCTCAATTGGTGATACATAACCATTGCACATAATTAACTTTAATATTGTGAAATACGACAACAAAATGTACACATTTAAAAAAAAAAAAAAAAAGGAATTCAAATTATAGATACTCTAAACATGATAAAGAATTCACTAATGTAGAAAAAAAAATCTGTTCGCAAAGATGAAAAAAGTTGTATGTTCATTTACTTTAAAATAGCTAGTGCCATCTTAAACAAAGCTCATCCCCATATCTTTTTCTCCTATATTACCCTGTCTTTTGATACCCCTCCACAAGTAACACGACCACAACAGCTAAATTCGCATCCTAAAATGCTTTTACCCTTGAAATGCACCATGCTTAACTCAACGTTGCTGCCAAAGTGAAAGACGATTCAGCCTTTGTTTGACCAAATAAGTCAAAGAACTATCATGCATCTTCTTGATGCTTTTTTAATGCAACAACTTACTTCATCAAGGAAAAAAAAAAAGTCAAAGAACTACAAGATAGTCTTAAAGAAAATGTACAAGCTATTAGCAGCACTGAAAGCTCCAAACTAGTGCAGAAGAAAATAAAAAATGTACAGAGAAGTCTTACTATTAATTACAAGATCGTCTTCATCTGAGCTTTTTCAATCTCCTCCATGTGCATTATTGGTTCCTTCCTAATAAAGGGCCACACTAGGCTTTCAATGTAAATGTTTGCCTCATAAAAGGTGTTATAGCTGGTAATCTTTGAACATATGATTGAGTCATCCTTTGGATTGTAAATCCTGACCTCTGGTCCACACACAAACAAAATTTTACCTTTATTTGACATGCAAAAGAATGTATAGAACTGAAAAGCCAGCGGTTCAAATGGATGACAGATGGTAAACATCTTTATCCAAGATTTTTTAACCCCGTACTCCTTCATAACCCACACATCGGCGCGAATTCCAAGATAATTATAACACACGGAAAGATCAGTACCCAAAACTCCCAGCGTCGAATAAATATCTCCTTCTTCATAGGAAGGTTGCTCCACTTTTCCCCATTTCCTATCAGCCAAATCAATAGAAATGATGTCCCAAGAATCACAAGGATGACAATAAGTACATATAGTCCAATGAAGTTTCCCATTCACAAACATAGCCGACCTAATGGCAAACCAATCACTACGAAAATCTTCTATACTTGTCCAAGAATCACTAGTTAGACTATACATTTTAACCTTAACAAGAAAAGAACGGTCATAACTCTTATTAGCAAACCCTACCACTACCTTATAATCATCATGACGCTCATCATATCCAAAACCATAAATGCAAGGGTAACCAAAACAGAATGCATCTCTACAATCAGGCAATTCCTTGAACTTCCTAATTGATGGATTCCAGATAAAAAAGTTTGCTTCTCCAAGGGAAAGACAAATCAACCCATTGACAGAACCCACAATACTAATACATTTAAGGGTGTTTCTCGTAGGATAGTCCAAGTCCAATGCCTCAGTAACTGAATCATAAAGTAAAGAACTGACAGAAATGTCCTTAAGATTGTACTTATGTCGATTAACCGTCACAATAAGCCTATGGTGGGTGTTGTCCTTGTTATTAGCACATATACTGAGATGGGTGTTGACAAATTGAGGGCTAGAGATTAAAGCAAGCCAAGATTTTGAAACACACCTGAATTTCAAGAGTGATTTTACTGGAAGCCTTAAGAGTATTTCAGTGATGAGTTCTGTTGGCAAAATACAGATTTTTAAGCTCAAATCTTGCATTGAACTTGATGGAAACTGGGAATGGTTAGTGGGTTTGTTCCTCTTTGGGCATAGATGAGAGGCTTCATTTCCCTCAGATTCCATTTGGGGTTTCACAAATTTGCGCTCTTGGAGAATACTGTTCCTCAGTTTTGCTGTTTTTCGTGGAATACGTACGTTTTTTTAGGTGTTGTTGTGTTCTGAAATATTTTCCATTTTGATCACGAGCGGCCCCTTAAAAGTATCGCTATAGGATTATTTTGGTGCCTTATGCATACTATTGAATGCAAAGCATCCCTGAAGGGGTCGTTTGGGTGGGAAACACTTTATCCTAGAATTAGTTATCTCGAGCAATGTTTCAAAAGGCGAGAGAGCGAGACAAGGCGTTTTACGCAGTACGGGGCGAGGCGTAAGTCTCAAGACACGGGACGTGAGTCCATGGATCTACGGGACGTATGTTTCATGTATCTTCAATTTTATAATTTTATTACTGAAAAATAATCAAAAGTAAAGTTTTCATTAAAATTAAGCAAATAAATTCAAATAAATCACCAATAATATAAAAAAAATTATTATAAATATTATTTGAGAAAGGTAACAACACAAACAATGATAATAGCCTAGATAATCTTTAAATTGAAATATTCATTTACTTCATAATCAATCACGAGATCTATTAGTCCTTCCCGACCTCAACTAATACTTGCACTGATTTTTATTTATATATTCAAAGAAGGAAAAGGGCAAAAGTGTAAGAGCAATGACAAAAAAAGGATAAAGTTACTTCAAGAAAATAGTCTTTGTGAAATATTTATCATATCAATTCAGGCAAAATCATCTATAAAAATATATTTATGGCACTGTTATTTTCTATCAGAGTTGCTTTATTTATTTATATGTTTTAGGAAAACCACTACAACATGAAAACATGATAACATAAAGCATAAATATCATTATACCAATAATGAAAAATCATAATTTATAGCAAATATACTTTTAAAGTAATAAAAATCAAATTTAACATCTGGGGTGTATGCCTTTACGCCCGGGGCTTACGCTTTTGTGCCTGGGATTTACGCCCCAAATTCTAAGGCGTACGCCCTATGGATCTACGCCTTTCATTTACGCTCCGGAGCGTTTTGGTACACCCCGCCACTGGAATCGCCCCGAAAACGGCTCTGAAAACACTGATCCCGAGATTGGTTATTCCACCCTCCCACAGGGATAAAATAACACTATAATCCCGAATAACTAATCCCGAGATTAGTTATACCGCAATTTTATCCCAGCTAAACATGAAATAAACTCATCTCAAATTTAATTCCGGGATTATTTATCCCATATCCCTCGTACCAAAGGAGCCCTAAGTGTGTAAAATTGGATAGCTGTGGCACCATATGTTAACTTAAATTCATAGAGAACTAACGAGCCAGTGATTCTATTCCAAGTCCATAGAAACAAAAATGGTAAATACTTATCCACATCCGCATTGAGTATTTATACTTAAATCGGAAAAGGGTCAACTATACCCTGTACTGTCAAATATTATTTAAATAATACTCCTCGTTATACTTTGTCTAAATATATCCCTCCGTTATACTTTCAACCTAAATATATCCTCTGTTATAATTTGGCACAGATTTATCCATTATTTTAATTGAGGGACACGTGACAAGCTCTCTGACCCTCCCCAATTTTAACTATTAGAGACTGACTTGCTTAACATGATCCGACTCATTTTCATCTTTTCTTATTCTCTTTCGTGGCCTATTCCGGCGATCCTCCATTTTCTTCTTTATTTTATTCCTTTATATATAAAGTATATTATATTTGACTATTTATAAAACCATACTGTGATTAAATATGGAGTGACAATACAAGTACAACATAACACGAGTAATTACGTGATGTAATAATTAATAGTAACTGTGATAAACTTGTGAATATCCATAAACAAAAGGACAAAGTTCACAATTCAACCACTTGAAAGTTTAATACACTTGGACCTGCTTGGCCATAAGAATTATTCACTTTTTTCCGGAATTTTTTTTCACTTTTTCCAAAAATCTGTGTTTGGCCATGAAAATTCTAAATAAAACTTGAAAAACAACCAAAACCTTGTTGAAAAGTACATTTCAACAATAAATTATTATTTGCAAAAACTATGGCCAAACACAACTCCAACTCCAACTTCAAAAAAAAGTTTTTTTTTTTTTTTTGATTTCTATGGCCAAACGACTACTTAATTAGATACTGCAGGCTATTGCAAAGGAGCAGATTTACCCTATACGCATTGGAAGGATAGCGATGGCACTTAATTAGGAGGGTGTTTGGCTAAGCTTATAAGCTAGTCAAACCAGCTTATAAGCACTTTTAGTTTGACCAAGACTTTTACTACTCTATCCCTCACATTATTTCGTAATCCCTTAAATACCTTTACTCTAATAAAACCCTAACCTTCTCATCACGTCACTTCCTCACCCCACGTCTTTAAAACCCGGCAGCTCTCCTTTACCAGTGTTAAAAACATACAAGAATTTCAGAAATGCAAACATCGAAAATTCAGAAAATCCAAGAGATAATACCCTTGGATGGTCAAGCTTGTGATTTGATTTCTCAAGATATTTATAATAGTTGAATGGTTTGATTTAAGTAGCAACAAATAGAATTTCATTAATTGCATGTGTTTCTTCCATTCAAATATTGTGTACTATTTGAGTATGTTATACTAACGAACTTTAGTATAATTATTAACTATTTTTTATAGCTTATGATTGTAATTTAGCTTATCATAAAATAATTTATATACATAAGAAATAATTTTATCTTATTAATTTTGTATTAAAATAAAATGAGGCATAAATTATTTCGTATTTTAATTAATTTGGTATTTAAAAACTTATAAAAATAACATTTTTATTAGTGTAAACGACTTTAAGGGTATTTAAGTCTTTGTAACAGAAAAAATGGTTGTCAACACTGTTTTTGCCAAACACTGCAGCAGCTTAGTTTCAAAATACTTATCAGCACTTAATGCTTATCAGCTATTATAAATCAGATAAGCCAAAACAGACTCTAGATATCACACTGCCTAAAAAAACTTTATGGGGGACCAGAAGTACTACCAACCCATTAAAATTATTTTCCTTATTTTTGGTACATACAAATTATTTTACTTATGCGATCAATCGAACAGGTCAAATAAGATTTGAAATTAAGTGCCAAATTATTTTGAGTTATGGGGATAACACAGAACGACCCCACTACACACTCAAAACGACGTATATGGAAATGAAAAACTAAGCAACTTATCTCGTCTTTCTAATTTCGGCTGCGAACCCAGCACCCTCTTCTTCTCCTCTTTTTCCAATTCTGGAACTCCATCTATTACTCACGCGCTCTTTGAATATCCCTCAAATCCCCAAATAAAAACCCTTTATATACACAAACACCAACAACCCGAAACCCTAGACACATTACATTACACAACACAATCATCACCTATGAAGCTTTGATCCTTTTTGCCCCGCCGGAAAATGGCCTCAACTAAGCTAATTTCCGATCGCAGGAAATCATCAGCTGCATCGTCATCTTCATCGTCTACGATACCGTACGATATGCAAAATAATCAACAGTATTCGAATAACGGGAGTGGCAATTTGGAAGCGACTTCAATCACAGTTGACGGAATATTCAGTAATAATAATAATAACACGGAGATTACGTTACTCGATGCTGCCGGAGCGATAACGCCGATAAGCGATTCCGAGACAGCGATAACGCCGGTTAGTGCGATTCCGGCGGTTAGGAGAACGGTTGATGATGTGTGGAGGGAAATTGTGGAAGGAAAAAAGCGATGTAAGGAGGAGAAAGTGGATGAGATTATGACATTAGAGGATTTTTTAGTGAAAGCGGGTGCGGTTGAGGAGGAGGATGTTGTAGCGGGGCCGGCAGTGAAGGTTGAACAATTAGGAAGTGGTGGAATTTATACTTTTGATAATAGTAATGATAATAACACGGCGTATATGGCTGCTATGCCGGTGCAGAGTGTGCAGGGAGGATTTGTGGGGAGAGGGAAGAGGAAGGTTGTTGTGGAGCAGTTAGATAAGGCGGCGATGCAGAGGCAAAGGAGGATGATTAAGAATAGAGAGTCTGCTGCACGGTCTAGAGAGCGCAAACAGGTAACAATGTGGAGTATTCTGTTGTTGTGATTACTATTAGGGGTCGGACTGGTAGTTCGTTAGTAGCTGAGTTATTCATGTATTGAATTCTGCATAAGTAATAAGTACTGTACCAAGTTTGATAGCATTCTTTTTATGCGTATAAAATTCAACACACCTAATACGGTGTTTGGATTGCAATTTAGAAACCTACGTAACTAAGTAGGCATTTGGTCATAAAAACCAAATATTTTTTACTTCTTTTGGAATTTTTGAAGTTGGAGTTGTGTTTGGTTATAGTTTTTGCAAAGAATATTTGTTTTTTTGAATGTATGGTTGAAAAAAGTGGGGTTTTAGGTGTTTTAATTTTCACGGCCAAACACCGATTTTCAAATAAAGTGAAAAAAATTTCTGGAAAAAAGTGAATAATTGTCATGGCCAAATGGGTCCTTAATATATGTATAAGTTATGAGAGAATCTATGTATTATTTTATGCATGATAGAAGATGAAATAACTAATACTACATAAATGGCTAAACTCTGGATAAACAACCCCTACATAAAATTATTCATAACTAATCCTTGTATTACTAATTCCCGCATAACTCTAACCAGCTACCAAATGGCCCCTTAGTCTTTTCATCTATTTTAGCTTTGTGATTGTTTGAGCTGAATTTGGAATTTTGTTTGTGGGTATAGGCTTATCAAGTGGAACTTGAGTCAATAGCAGTTAGATTAGAGGAGGAGAATGAACAGCTGTTGAAAGAAAAGGTAATTCATTTTAATATTTTCCGGCAGTTAGACCTTTGTTTTGTATTTTAATAAGTTTTGTCCCCAGACCCCACTTGTGGGAATACGCTGGGTATGTTGTGGTTGTCAAAGGTTCGAGCTTTAGTTGGGATGTGTCTGTTATTAGTAATTTTGATTATCAAAAAATAATGTTTTTTATTAAATTAAGATGACAATTATTATTTGCATTGCTTGTACTGGGACTTTGAATTGATTCAGAGAATGAAGATTAAACGCTAATTCAATTGGTTAGGTATATTATATATCAGCTTCTTAGCATAGCAAATAAGAGATTGTCTTTGTGTACTGTCACATCTGTTTACATTTTAAAGACAACGCATCAATAGTCTATTTCTGCAGCTGCAAGTTCCAGTCTTTTCTATAAATGTTAAATTCATATTTTCTATAAATGTTAAATTCGTATGTATTGGCTCCATAAGCTCACTGAATGACTTTTTTTGGTAAATCTAATAAATAGCATTAACAATGAAATAGAGAAACAAGGGAGAACAGTGAAGAGGGGAAAGCCTTCCTTATGTGAACTTGATGAAGTTCATTCTTCCTGACTTTTGGTAGAAAAAAGGATGAGCACTTTATTATAAACACATTTATGAGAGAGAAAAAAAAAAAAAATTAGAGCAGGAGTCTCCAGTACTGCTGCAGGCGCAGTATGCTACTTCGATGAGGCAGATTATAGTGATATTTAGTTTCACCTATTCCAAAGACTTCAGTTCAAAGTATTGACTTTCTGATGGGGTATATACTAACATCTCGATCGTTGTGCTTATTAATCGTTTACAAGTACTTATTGTGGCAAACTGTCGGTCCCAGTTTTCCAAGGGAACTGAGTATTATTATTTGCAAACAAACAAAAAAAGATTCATATTTTTTTCTTGTGTTTGTGATGGCTGTACATCATTGTAAAAACATGCTTTTATGTTAGGATTTTCTAAATAAACTTGTAAGTCATTTGAAATGGTGGCAAAGGAAATGTCATTGTTACTAACTTACTATTAAGGGTCATTTCACGAACTAGTTATGTAGGGATTACAATATAGGGATTGTGACGGCGGTTAATACATAGAGATTGTTATGGGTTGAATAACGCAAGGATTTTCATATGGTGAATAATAATACAGTTGTACTGGGATTGTCTAATTTAAGTCACTTTTGCCTTTATATATAGTTGTACTGGGATTGTCTAATTTAAGTTAGTTTTGCCTTTAGATACTCTTTATCCAGATGTTTGTAATACACATACTCTTGGTCGACATTCTATTCGCATATATAAGTTATGGCAATATTAATAACTATGCAGGTTGTTATATGCATCTTTTGTCAACAAAAAATAATAACTATGCAGGGTTCTGTACCATAAATCAAACGTTATACTAATGCACAATTTTGTGTTGCAAATGAAACATTGTACTATAAATCATATACAGTCTTGACCTCTCTATAACGGCATCCTCATATAACAACCAAGTTTTTCTCGGAACCGATTTTTTATATTTCAGTCAAACCTCTCTATAACAGCGTTGTTGGTTCTGAAATTTTTTGGCTGTTATAGCGAATGACTATTATACACCTATAACAACATTTGACATTTGAATAATTTTTTGCTGTTATAGAGAGCTTTAATGCCAAATCTTAAGCTTAATCACACTTTGTATAAAGAAGGAAAATCTTTTAATGATGGAAAAATATATTAATATAATATTTTTTGTATAAATAGCGTATTAAAGTATCAAAATATTTGGTCAAAATCTCTAGACCTATTATTGGTAATCTTAGAGAATCTATTTCTATAAAGATGGTCAACTATTATATTACCAAAAAAGAAGATAGCTGTTTTGGGGGGGGGGGGGGGGGGTTTGTGGAGTAATTTTACAAAGACCGTACTGCTGTAAAGATGGTTGAAAGCTGTTATAGAGAGGTAAAATATAACATAAAAAATCGGTTCCGAAAAAACTTGGATAGTATAGAGAGGTGCTGTTATAAAGAGGTCTGGTTGTATATTTTACCTCTCTATAACAACTTTTTACCTATAACAACAACAACCATATTTGTAATCATGTGCTCTTTGTAAAATTACCCCTCTATAACAGCTATCTTTTTTTTTTTATTGGGTAATATAATGATTAATCATCTCTAAGATTACCAATAATAGATCTAGAGATTTTGACCAAATATTTTGATAGTTTAGTACACTACTTATGGCAAAGAATATTAATCCAACATTAAAAGATTTTACTTCGTTATCCAAATTGTGATTAAGCTTAGAATTTGGCAATTAAAAATGAAAAATTAGATTTCATGCATCTTTTTTGCCTATAACAATGAAATATTATTAAAATGTCAATGTTATAGGTGTATAACAGTCATTCGCTGTAGCAGCCAAAATTTTTCGGACTCAATGATGTTATAGAGAGGTTTGACTGTAGATTTTTATAATGGAATTATATTTCCCTTTTGCAGCCCACTAACCCTTTACTTGATTAAGAGCGCTTTCAAAGATATTGGAAATGACCAGTATATATGCAAATAGGATATTAGTTGACTGTAAAAATACTTTGGGAAATATTGATGATCTTGAAGTGGAAGTCGAATGTTGCTGTCCTGTTCTTCTTTGACTCCGTAAAAAGCTATTTGTTTATTATTTTTTGGGGATAGCTTTTCTGTTACATGGCATGAGCTTCACATATATTACATCCTATTAGTTGTTAGTTCGATGGTAGCCGAAAGCATATAATCTCATACTGTTTGTTTACATATGATGATTTTTTTGTTCATCTTTTTTTTTTTTTTTTTTTTTTGACTAGATAGATCTAACTGTCTCATGAAAATCTTTCGACCAGGCATGTTGATTAGTAGTAAAAAAGGCGGAACTTATCTTTTGGCCTGTAACATCTGATAATTACGTCTGAGCAGTGATGTATCATAGTCAAATATATGTTCGTCCACTTTTCTGTATGTAATTGTTTTGTCGATTTGATTCTATAAGTAACACAAGTACTTCTCTGTAATTTTCAGGAAGAACGAACCAGATCACGCTATAAGCAGGTAATTTCTGTTGCTATTCTATTCGCTATTTGTCGTGGTTCAGTGGTTCATTGTTTTTTCTTATGTCCAGCCCTTTGATTAGAGAGTTTTTGCAAATATTCATCCACCTTTTCTAACGACTTCTTTGATACTGTTGGGGACATTCTTTTGCTTCTGATCACATGCTTTAGTTGCTACTGCCAGCTTAAATATGTAGAAGTGAAACCGGGAAATTCATGGTTCTTTAGTTGTAAACTGATGAGCATAATTCATTGTTTAGATTTTTAGGTTTATAGAAACTGTGCAGCAAAGTGGAAGTCAGAAACATCTAGCTCTAGTGAATTCCATTTAGTTGATGGGATAAGTCTTGGATAGTACAAGAAAAATTAACTCTCTGTGTTTTCATGTGTTTGATTGGCAGAAAAGTTGATGGATCCACCCTTTGAGGCTTTTTTTTTTTTCTCTTGCAAATCAATTCCTGTAAAAAGTTTGCAGGAATTTAGAAGCCTTCTCCTTCAATCATATATTTTCCTATTTAAATTTCTTTTTTCTCCCTGATCAACAAATTCACGCAAGAAAATTGATTTCCTTTCCTTCTACACTCTTTTGTTGGGGGACCTGCTTTCTTGAATTTTATGACAATTAACTTTCGAACCCAAGCAGGATATAAGATCATCTAAATAGCAAGTCACTGGTAAGAGGTAGGCCTTAAAAAAATGGGAAGGGCATCTGACAAAATTAATATTACAGTTTCTCGGCAGGAGTTTGGTTTCTGTTCCCGGTAGGTGAGGATCACTTACTTATCAAGAAAAGAAGTGGATCCTGAATAGACAAGTCTTTTCCAAACTTTTAGGAAAAAAAATTGCTCAAAATATTCTCATTTCATTTTGGAACAGTTCGTGGGCTGTCATATATGCTCCACTCTTCTTGTAGTAAGACAAACTCTTTTTGACCAGCTGTGATTGAAGCTATCAATGTAGGGATCTGCGTTGGGTCAAAATTTTGATTTTTAACTGCTACTGATTTTATGAGTCCTATGTATTCATCCGATGAGAACGAATTTCCTGATACCTTTGAAAATGGAAGTGGGTTTGACTTGTTCGAAACTAATTTTGGAGCCCACGCGAAAAAGCTGGGGAATGACCCTTTGTTTTCAGTACACAAGCTATTGGGGATGTCATTGAGTATGTTGTCTAATGCGTTAAAAAGTAAGAGCATGACCTGATCCAGTTAACGAGAGTGACCTTGACCAACTTTTTGCATTGCTTTCAAATATTGGTAGACGAATCTTTTGAAAGTAAAGTAGAGATCTATATATGAAAGGTACGAAGAATCACATCCTTTTCCCTCAATTTGCTGCTATGAGCGAAAATCCTACATTTTAAGTATCCATATAGTTGGGTTCTTAGGTTTCTGAAGTATTGTAAGGAAGTATCTGCGATCAATGCTGCATGAATCCGAACTGTTGGGATGTCTTATTTCAATAATGAAACATGAGAGCACTGACTAGGTAATTTGAACTTGTTTGTTACTGACAAAGGTAGCCTTTAAGACGATTTTTTGAATAAATCCACTAAAAATATTACAACACTAGACTTTAAAAACAAAAAATAGTGTTTATAACGCTAAAACAAGGTTCTGAATTGTATATCTTCAGAAATATATCTCTTCTCTTGGTATTTGTTCCAATGCTGTTAAGAAGATTGTCATTGGGTTAGCCATATCGTGCAATTCACATCAAATGGAAAGAGGAGTACTTCACTATGCGTGTGTGGTTGTCTGGTAGATGAAACAAGGCATAGTGGTGGACTTTCATCTTGCATTTCCTTACAATATCCTGTGAGGTAAACGGACTTCAAGTGTAATTTTAAGTTAATATACAGCTCCAATCCAATTATCTAAGACAATTACAAAAAATTAATATATGTATAATAAATAATGAATGCCGGTTAAAATTCTCAGTAACAATCAGGTAACATGCCTAAAAAAGAAAAGGAAACAGAATGATCATGGCCAGATTTCTCAATCATAATGGGACTGTCTCAACTGGTAAATCCATTCACATCCAGATCTCCTGCATGTACCTGCATTTGGATTCAACTGGATCTGGTATAACTTTGATATACTGACTAACCATATAAGATTATGGTTCTCCAAGTACTCGAGTGTACGATCCCACCTTCTCTTTCTGCTTGCTCATTCAATCTTTGAACTGCAAAATTATCTGTTGTCATTGGTGTCATTTACTTTTCTGAAAGATTATTTGAAGTGTCAGGAAAAGGCACTTCAAGGCCTAATGATGTTCTTATAAAGTGTTTTCCAAATAATCCTTTCCTAAACATTTTTCTGAAATTCAAGAGCTCTTTTTGGATTCTTTTTCATTTTCCCAAACTCTATAGTTATTTTTCTAAAAGGAAAGTAATAGTCTCTTTATGACAACTTGTTCATTGACTTGTGATGATCGACTCTTTCCACTTTTTATGTGTGTAATATAGTTATGGTCTGCTTTACTTTCTCCCTCCCTCCCTCCCATAATAAGTGTCACCTTAGCCAAAAACACGCATATTAAGAAACCAATAATGCAATGTGAAGTTTACCAAATTATCCCTATATATAAATTACTTTTAACTTTTGATTAGAGCATGCACAAGAAGTAAATCTTTTGACATTGGGAATCCAACAATACCAAGTTACTATGTGGCTTTTCCAATCATCATTTAGATGTTACTTTATTGTCTAAGGGTAGAATTGGAAAAAACTAGTCAATTTATGTCTTGGTTTCTTAAGGTGACACTTATTATGGGATAAATTTTTTTGGCTAAGGTGACACTTATTATGGGACGGAGGGGGTACTATTCAAAGCCCTGTACCTGTAATAAAAAGAAGTTATAATCCATGTTATTCAAGAATTCCATCCGTTTGAGCTCCCTTATGAAGATTCCATCTTACATTTAGATTGAGGGAGTATATATCAATGAGCCATAAGTTCTTCCCTTTCATTTTCTGGAACTAAAAGTGTAAATTTCGACGTTTGCTAATTATTGCAAATACAACACAGAGTTGAATGAGAAGAACTAGAAATTGGCTAGTGAATAATCTCCATGGAAGCGAATCTAGGTTTTCTTCTAGTTATCACGTCTTATGGCAGTTGTACTGTGTGCTTTGGTCCTCATCCATTTCATCCCTAGCTATATATTGGGTTGCGATGGGGTGGAAAGCAACTGGATGGAATGATAGAGCAAGTGTTACCTCTATTATGGTGGTTGTCTTTCTTTAGCAATAGATCCATTGTGTAGTCTTTCACTTTTGACTGTATGGTTAAGTTAATATTGTGTCACTGCTTCCCTATTTGAGTATGCACGAGACTTTATGGCTTGTATAAGAAGCTAATTTTTGACATTGTCATTAAGCTTATCAGTATAAAAACAAACATTAGCAACATGGCCAACAGAGACAATCTACTAGGCAGTGTAATGTCAGCACATTTAACATTTCTTGACAATTTTCCTGCAGTTAATAGAGAAAGTGATTCCAGTTGTGGAGAAGCGAAAACCGCCTCGTGTCCTGAGAAGAGTTTGCTCCATGCAATGGTAATCTATCACTGTGCGTCAGGCATACTTCAAAATGAATGCCTTCTGATATAGATAAGAATAAAGGAGCCTAACCATGCTGGGGTAAGTGATATAACATCAGGTCGGATAATTTAGCTGATGGTGATTCTTTCTGAATGGTAGTGCTTCCTTTGTAAAAAGCAGTATCATATAGTATCTTGACCAGGAAAATTATAACGGGATCTAATATTTATGTAGTGGAGTGAGTTCATCGAAGTCAGCAAAAAATTTTAGTTGGTTGTAGTTATAGGAGGTTTACAATGCAAATGCCTCACTTGTTAGATTGGGTACAAGTATGGGAAACGAGCTGGACTAACATTTTGTACTTTTGGGGTCAATGGCTCGTTATAGCTTTTGCTCACAAGACTGATCAGTGATGTTGGCTCACGCTTTTCTCCTCTGCTCGACATACACGATGAAATCATCGATATGCATTCTTATGCCAATATTGAGTAATCTTTTCACGAATCTATTACAATTTGGGTATAGGGTGGTACAATATTTGGCGTAGCATATATTTGGCGTAAAAAGAAAGAAAGGATAACTCATGGGTTAACACAGCTCATGGTATGCCACGTACTTTTTGCATTTTTAATGGAGTTCTTAGTCAATAATCGCAAACAAAATGCCTCATATAGCAACAAGTATTGCAGTTATTATGTGATTGGATGAGCATACTAATTAATAGAACGAAATTATCCTACTCTGTGGTACCAAGTAGTAGTAATGCACAATGAAACTTTTAGAAGCTTGTTGAGTCAAAGTAAAATAAAGTGGGAAAACGTGAAATGGTTAATGTAGCACGCTGTTTACTCCATGTATCCTTAATTTCGAGTTGCTACGGAGATAAATCTCACTACATTTTTATCTACCTGAAAAGATAAAATCTATGTTTCTTTAAAGTATAATATAGCACAAATTAATTAACAAAAGAAGCCCATATTCTCCATCTCTTATCTTCCTCCATCAACCAGACAAATTAAAGTACGTATATTTCTGCTTCTGTTCCTTCCAAAAAATAAAAAAAATTGACAGTTCAAAGGTCCTCGGAGCAGTACCTATTATTGTCCTCTAGTTATTTGTCTGGTATATACTTCTTGACTTTTTATTCTTTTAATGTTTTAGGCCCACAAAATTACACTCCTTTTTTCCTTAGTTAAATGAGTTAAATCTAAACGCTTTTTAGTGCTCATGATGTCAGTAAACAAAGTTTTAAAGAATATATAGTTAGTGGACATTACTAGAAATTCTAGTTAGAAAGGATGATGTTTTAGAAGTACTCCTAGTGTCTCATGCGTGTGGAAGATAGAGGCTTAGATTTCTTTTCTGGACCTTATAATCCAGCCATGTTTATACTACATTTCCTACTTTTTCACTGTGCTCTAGATTTAGGTTGACCAATTTTTTTGACCTACTACTTTGGAATAATTTTGTTTTAACTTTGTGTATGCTTTAACGTAGTATTGATTTCAATAGTGTCCGTTTATAATCTACTAGTTGTAGGGGATTGAAAAATGTCACATTTGGTTTGAATCTATGAATTAAAACAACATTTTGAAATCCCTTTGCTATTATACTAAATTTTTCTGGAATGTCAAGAGGATTCAATAATTTATGTAAAACTAAAAAAGCTACAATATTTTTCCTATTTGCTCAGTATGGTTTTTCAACAAAGGGGAATCAAGTGAACTCATTCTTTCAAGCTAGTAGCTTCACCCCTTCTACTATCAATACATGTATCATCGAATAATTTTGTTCGGTAAAACTTAGATGAAGGGGGAAAAAAGGCAGCATCTCGTTTCTCTCTTTTTTCTTTTCCCTTTTTCCTTTCTTTGAGCATTTAAATTTGAGAATGGATAACATTGGCTTAAAATTGTAAGCTAGAGCGCAAGAAAGGAGTACACTACAGAACTGGATATAGATATATTTTTTGTACCATCAAATACGTGTCTGGAACTCCACCGCAATAATTTATAATTTAGTTAACAGTGGATATATCTTCGTGAATAAAAACGCAGTCAGCTAGTTTCCTTATCATGGTATAATAACTATTACAATAGTTGCACTTTCATCTTGCTTTTTTCATCCTTTCAAGTGACATGCATGAGTGAGTCGTGCTTGTCATGGATAGTAAGAAGAGACTTTGCTTGTCAGGGATAGTAAATACAAGGCGGATCAGATTTGAAGGCGGCTTTCGCCTTATAATTTTTTAGATAAACAGAAGTTAAATGGGTCCATCTTATTTTTATTGAGCCAACTTAATAAGTTTTTTTTTTTTTTTTGCAAATATGAAATTACATCTCAAAATCAAGAAACGAACATAATTAGCATCTTAAACAAGGAATTGCACCCATTAACAACGCTAATTAAAATCAACATTTTCACCGTGGGGACTTGCATCTCTTATGTATATTAAAAAATGAATTTGCACAAGTAAAATAACATCTTCAATAAGGGAATTATACCAATCAAAATAAGAATAATAATAATAAAAAAACTCTTCAATAGGTAAATACACCATAAGTAAATTGGAATTAGATACTACAAGTTCTCAAAAATAAATCATAAATTTTATATTTTTTTCTTTAACGTAGTATTGATATCAATAGTTCCATCACAATTTAAGTAGCAAAGTGATTTAAATGTCAATTTAATAATTATAGAATAGCATAAATTTTTATAATACATTTTGTCCATTTTATTTGTCCATTAGACTAAAAATATATTCCACTTTTACATGTAAGTATCAATATTTTGTAAAAATCAAAATAATTTACAATATTTTATACCTATTTTACCCTTATTATTTATTCCAATTCAGGAATCATTTTATTTATTCTTATTAAGAGTAGCTTCCCTTCATATATCAATACATGTAAACATCGAATAATTTTGTTCAATAAAATAATAATTAAAAAAAAAAATTGAATTTTGATCTCTCTTTTTCCATTTTCCCTTTTTCAATTTAAATCTTTGAGCATTTAGATTAAGAGAAATGCTTAATTTAAGGGATTTTGAAGTTTTTATTGTGTGCTAGAGCGCAAGAAAGATAATAAAAAAGAGGAAAGGCAATATAAATAATAAAGATAAATCAGAAAATTCTGGACTCCACCGCAATAATTTATAATTTAGTTAACAGTGGATATATCTTCGTGAATAAAAACGCAGAGTCGAAAAATGTTAAGATGATTAAAACTATTATAATAGTTGCACTTGTCTAATTTAATGCTTTTGGCGGGATCAAATAATTAACCTAATTTAAGCAAATTACAACATAAGTATATAAAAAAATTATTAAAGAGGCCATGACCCACTCCCCTTTGCTTGTCAGGGATAGTAAGAAGAGACTATCTTTTACTCATTTATCTAAAAAGAATTCGTAGTTTAGGGCAAGGGAATAAATGGTTAACGACATGGATGGTTTTACTAGGAAACATCTCAAGTTCTTATTACCTGGAGTGTGTCTAGAAGATTTTTCGTCCCGTTTGGCCATAAATAAATACGGATCAACTATTAAAAGAATTGATTGGACAGCATTTCAAGTAAGATAAGTAATAATTTTCACTTATCTATAAGTTAAATATATGTATAAATATAATTGAAATCAACTACTCTCTCTATCCAATTTGTTGACACTCTTTTTTTAGTTAATCCCAAAAAGAATGATACTTTTTTATATTTAATAATAATTTGACTTTCAATTTTTCCACCTTCACATAAATTGAAACGAAAGGGTACTACTTTTTTCAACTTCAATATTTACTTTATTCAATTTCAACCAGATATTGTTAAAATCCGGCGATTGACAATATTTCATTCTTCATACGACAATGTTTTCTGATGGACATTTGACACCTTTGGACCTCAGCATTGTGAATTCTTCTTCCACAACCTAGTAATGAGCAATTGTTTCAAAGCATTAACATGTGACAGCCCACAACCTAGTAAAAAGTAAAATATACCTAGAATTCCACAAGCAAAGACTCAACATGTATCCAAATTTCGAAAGAACGTACTCAAAGTTTTAAACAAATGAAAATTGGGTTCCCCAAGAACCCAATAATAACAATAATAGAGTAATAAATTCGTAATCACAAATACTAATCATTTTGAAATAATAATCCCCATCATCGCTCATAACTCATCACCATCTACCCAAAATCATCATAATTCCATGTTCCACTTTTCCTAAAAAGAAAGCATCTTTCCGTTTGTTAAATTATTTTTTTCCCGCAGACAAAATCATTCCAACTTTTACTGTAAAAATTCAAAAAGAAAAAATATATTAAATCTATTAATAGTACTGGTATTAGTAACACTACTCTATTTGTCAAATTATTTATCACAGTTATGAAAAATAGTTATCTCAAATTATTTGTCATTTTAAGAGTTCAAAGCATTAATATTTTTTTCTCATTTTACCCTTAGTAGATTTTTACTACTCCGTCCCATATTAGTTGTCCACATTACTATAAATATCCGTCCCAAAATATTTGTCCATTTACAAAATCAAGATAGAATTAATTAAGTTTAAGATAGAATTAATTAAGTTTTTTCTACTTTGCCCTTAACATTAATTGTTTTTTAAAGTAATCAATATTAATTAGAGTTAAATTAATTAGAGATAGACAAGGCTAATGTAGTAAAAATATATTTTTATTTATGAGTTTTTAAAGGGCGTGTAAAAGATAAAGTGAATAAGTAATTTGGGACAGAGGGAGTACTAGTACTACTTCCTCCGGATCAAAAAGAGTGTCTACTTAGTCATTTGCACACTCCTTAAAGAAAATACTAACTCCTAGATAAAAATGGATAATTTGATTAAATTCTCCCTAATTAAATAGATATTGAGATCTGATCACATAACACTTAGTAAGAACAAATATGAAAAAATAAGGTTAATTATTTTTTAATTTGATAAATAAACACTTTTTTTACCTAAAAAAAAAAAAGATTAGGTGGATACTCTTTTTTATCCGGAGGGAGTAGTAAGCAGTAACACTACAATAAATAGCACATTCCCCAAATTTACACATTTGTACAGAATACAAAACACTTCCCGTGAAAAGCCCAACACTCTGACAACTCTCATTAACACCTCTGTATATTTCTCTCTCTCTGTGTACTATACTTTTCTGTATCACTCTCTTTTTCCTCCATAAATTGGCTCAAGAACATACTAAAGCTTACATTATTTGTTACTCTCTTTAATCCCTTTTCTTTCTTTGCTCTTTAGGACTTGAAATTTAGCACAAGTTTTCAGTATGGGATTTGTTTCCATGTTTTGTGTGTTTTTCTTCATTCTTGGAAGTTTAATCTTTCAGCTTTCTCAAAGTGCAACTGTAGTAGTTGATGGAGTTTCACAGTGGAAAAACCCAACAGCCCAAATTGGAGATTCTATTAGTAAATACACATTTGCTGTTCTTGGTAACTTTTGACTTGACCAACTTTTTTTACTTGCATTTACCTTAGTTTTTGTGTTTTTGTTTTTTTTAGTTTTCAAGCACAAGTATGAGTACAATCTCTACATTTTCCAGAACCAGAATGCATTCAATGTGTGCAACTTCACTCAAGCTACACTTCTTACTAAATCTGATTCCAAGTCCTATACTGTAAGTTCCTCTTTCACTTTCTGTTCATTTGTGTGTGTTAAAGGCTCAACTTTTTGAAAATGCCACTGATTTCTCCAAACTAGCAAACTCGAATTTGAAATTGAAATGGGTATTTGAGAGTTCTCTCAATTTCTGTCTAATTTCAAGAATCAAGCTTGAATTAATTCAGTGTTACTCCTACAAGCACAAAATAATTGATGTTTCAGTCTCTAAAAGTTAGTCCAAAATAATTGATGTTTTAGTCTTTAAAAGTTGGTCCAAAATAATTGATGTTTCACAAGACGCCTATTTAATTAGGGGTAGTTTTTAAAACTTATTTTCCATGAAATATTTTATTTCTTAAGGCTTTTTTTTGATCCGGAGGGAGTATTTCTTAAATTCTTTCGTACATTTACCCTTGATACATTTCTAAATCAATGTACAAATTTAATGAGAATTATGTCAACCTAAAAAAGAAAAGAAAAATCATAATTAAGGGTATTATAGTCAAAACACTCTCTTAACTTTTAAGTGTAAGTTAATTTGTTAATTCATGTGACTAAGTTTAAAACATCAATTATTTTGGACCGGAGAGATTAGTTTGTACGCCAGTCTCAAATGTCTATATATATATATATATATATATATATATATATATATATGCCTTCAATTTCTTTCTAATTTTCAAGATTGACACCTAAAATTCAAAAGGGTGTTTCAAAATCTTTAATTTTGTTCTGATGAATTTAATTCTTCAAAATTTGCAGTGGCACCCATCAAGACCAGGTACATTTTACTTCTCATTCAACAACAATGGGTCAAACACAGCATGTTTACAAGGCCAAAAACTAGCAATCAAAGTTTCTCTTTCAGCTCCTGCTTCTTCGCCTGAGCAGTCACCGGTGGTAGCTGCTCCACCGGTGATATCTGGTGGCAGTGTGTCATCATCTCCAGCATATCCATGGCCATTTCAGCCAACAGAATTGACATCACCTAGCCCTGCACCAAGTGTTGTTGCGTTACCTGCAAATGAGCCAATGGTGCCTGAAAAAGGAGGTGATAATATTCCCTTTATTAATAGTAATCCTGCTGTTCCATTGCCTACTGGTGAAGTTGATTCTGCTACTATACGTCCTTTGCCTGCTTCTGGTTCGGCTCACCTTAACATGCAGGTAAATTATCAAATTAATCACCTAAATACTCCATTCTGTCTTGTTGATGTGACGTTATTTGACTTAATATATGGTTAAAAGATAGCAGTACTGTATAATCCTAGTTTCACTTGTTTATTGTATTAATAGTATTGAAAGAAATGTTATACTAGTAATAGTCCAAAGAGAAAATATTACTTTTTTCTCCGTTCCAAAAAATGTGATATGTAGTACGGAATTTAAAAATGAAATAAGTATTTTTAAAATTTGTGGTGTTAAATATGTGTAATATTTGTGTGACTATTAGATTCTTAAAACTTGTAATCTTAAATATGTCATGTCTGTGTGAATACAATAAAAAATATTATTTAAGTAAAATGAGAAATTCACACATATAAAAGTGTGACTTTTTTCATAGAAGGATTAATATTAAAATAGTTCTATATAAGGAAGGGAGTTCATCATGACTTAACGATCAGTAGAATATACGTCTAAATACTTGTAAATGTTACTCTAAGATACGTGATATTATTAATAGCACGACATTAAGGTGTAAACTTCTTCTTAATTGATTCCGAATTAATCCACGAAAGTAAATTTTGGCATCAAGATTTTGGCTAAGGTGTATCTCTAAGTAGTGAGTCATGTAAAAAAAAAAAAAAAAAGGTAAAGGAAAGCAAAAGTAAGAGCTATAAAGTTGGTTAGGATTAGGGAAGAAAGTGTTTGCTTTATTTGATTTTGCGATCCAGAAATTACTTTTAATGCTTTCAAAAAATAAATTTTGGACTTTTCAGTCTGGCTGCTTCGCTTTTATTTTCCTTCCTTTGCTTCCTAATTTTGTGTTTTATTTGAAAAACACTTCATACTTCTAGTGTTGGAAACATTTAAACGTATAAAACATAAAATTTTCACTTGTAGGGCTGAAAATACACTAGTTTCGCTTAAAAAGGTTAAAACTTTGTAAATGCTACCAAAATTTGACTCGAGGAAGACTTAATTATTCAAGAAATTAATGGTTGGCTGTTAATTATTTGGGATTCTTGGTCAATTGTAACTTTTTTAGAGAGAATATATTAACTATTTTCCAAACGGAAGTAGAGAACGATCATTAGGAGATTGAGTGTTACTTTTTCCTTAACAAGGTGCAATGTGGAGGCTGATGATGGTTGTGTTGATTAGATTCATTATTCTACTTTTATTCCTCATTGATGTTTCTTGTAAGTAGTTAGTTTAATTGTTTTCTGTTTTGGGGTTTGGAATTTTTTTTGAAAATGCAGGTGGTGGGGTTTTCAGCAATTCAAAGAGCTGTGTGTTGTGCACTTTTCTTAATGCTGCTTTAGACAATGCAAAAGGAGAGAGAAGAATTTGCAATTGAGTGCATGTAAAAAGGGAGATTCCACTCTTGGGATGTAGTTTTGAATCTAAAGTAGCATTAAAGGGGGTGATTATCATCATGATTAATACCATGTAGTATTAGTACTAGTAGTAGTAATAGAGTAGTAATATCATGTGTAATATTGCTATCCTTTGACCCTACTTTGGAATCATTTATTAGCTTTTTCATCTTTTCTTTTTAGTTTTGGCACCTAATTACTTGGGTCTTTTCTCTTTTTATTTTGGGAGTCTATTTGGGGAGAATCTCAAGCCCTCCTTAATATGGAATTCAAGCAATCATGTCCACCTTAAAAGTTATTGGTGGCCTAGAACCTAACAAAAATCCTGCCGATTATTGTGATAAAGTAAGTTTTGCCCTCAATTTGAAATCCTAGCGATTCGTAGGGATCATGTTATATAATGCTGAACCGAATCCAATCTGATAAAACTTTTTTAACGGGATCAAAACTTAAATGGTAGCATTGAAAGATTGCAAATCAGCCTTCTATTTCATGCAATCAAATCTCAAATTATCATCTGTTTAAGGTTTAATCCACGAAGCCCCAATCACCAAGTTAAAAGGTGGATAATATCTGTTCCATTAAGTTCATTGTGGTGGGCCAATGGAGATCCTTGCGATTTTAAAAGAGGATTGCAATTTGCAAGGCAGGCTTAAATATATAAGGTCTTAAAATTAAAAGGGACACAACTGAAGAAAAAGTAGTGCTCATAATAATGACAGGCTTCTTTAGGCTCAATTACAAACTCACACCACCACTGCAAATTGAACCTTGATCACCAAACTCTCTTTCTACAATCAAATGAAGTAAAAAATAATAATAATAATAATAATAATAATAATAATAATAACAACATTCATGCTTATGTTGTTAGCTTTTTAACCTTCTCTTTTCCCAGATTGATTCTTAGTTCTGATGAAATGAATGACAAAGACAACAAGAGATAACATTAAGGCTGAGCCTGCAACAATAGGGACACAAATTTTTGAGCTTCTCTTAGGCACATCATCATCTTCATTTTTCCTTGATATTTCACCACTCTTTTCTTCAGAAATTCCATTTGCTCTTTCACTAGCTTGATCATCTTTATGCTCATCTCGCGAACTCGAAGATTCACCTACGAGATTTATCCGAGGCTCTCTTTTTTCTTGAATCATATCGTTGTTGTTCTGGATGTTTGAGTCGACACTTGGCATTAACTCCTTATCCTTTTGAGGAACTAATTCATCCTTAACAACGTGTTTTTCAACTACTTCACGTGGTTTTCGAATATTAGATGGTAAAATAGGTGATTTCAAGTCACTTTCTTGACTCACTTGAGGATCTTTTAATACTTTTTGCACAATTTCTTTCCCCTTTTCTTGATTTTCCTCTGCTTTTTTAGTAGACTCCTTATCCATATCTTCTTTAAATGTGACCTTTTTAGAAATCTTTTCAGCTACAATTGGCAAATCTTCAGGCTCCCTAACTTCTACAAACTCAACTCCAAGAATTCCCTTCACTTTCTTTGGCATTTTAACTGTCAATATGGATTGTTCCTCATCAAATCTAGCCTTGATTTTGTCCAAGATTACCCCATCCGGAATTTTGAAAGCCTTACTAAATTTTCTAATTTCCACATCTTTCTTGACCAATTTCCACCCCACCATCACAGTTTCTTCAACCGGCTTTTCACCCCTTATCGCGATTATGGTCCCTTCCTCATTAATATCAATCTTTATATTTTCTTGTGTATAACCTATACAAGTTTTCCAAATTCCATATTAGAATTAAATATAAATAAACATGAAAATGAAAGGCATTAGATGAAGAAAAATGACCTTTTAAATGGACAGTAAGGATGAACATAGTGTCTGTTTCTGTAGATTGGAAAAGAGGGCCAGCTCTGTCTCTTGCAAATTGGAATTCAGTAGAGGAGAGTTCATCTGCAACTCTTGTTAATTTGAGTCCCATTTCCATTTCCATTTTTTGCGGAATTTGCTACAACAACTTTGATTCTGAAAGTTAAAATAAAGATTTTAAGTCCAAAACAATACAATAGCATAAGCTAAAAAACATGAGAGAAAAAGAACATATACTTTGCTTAATGACAAATTATACTTTGATTCAAGGATTATAACTTATCGCAGATGAAGTTTGTTTTCGAAATTTTGTCAAGTTTGATTCCTAATACATGGGGAATTATGATCTAAACACGTGAAATTATTGATAAACTTAACAAGTAAAGTAAAGATTGAATGAGATATCTTGTCGGATAGGTAAACAAAAAAGTAGAGGCCTTGTCAAATATTTTATGGAATTGGCTTCTATGAGTTCATATATCTGAACATTGCCTTCATTTGTACTCCAAAATGACACTTCTAAGTTTAGTATAAAACACGATTATTCTGGTATTTACTTGCAGCTCTCAAACTCTCGATGTTTGACAATCATTTTCCAAATTACTTTTACTAGGCCAAGTGACAATAGCATAACAAGACTCCACAAAATAGGAATTATTTATATAATATATTCCGATAATATTCTTCTTCTTTTTTTTTTTTTTTGGCATCAAGCTAATATGATAATGTAGAAATTACTCCGTAATAAAGTCTAATACACCCCGTATTACACGTTTGCTCCGCAGCGCAAGAAAAGTAAATTAGACAAAGCAGAAATTAAGTTCTGAAAGTTAAAAAAGGAATAAACTGCATGTTAAAACCTAACTTTAACGACTTCTATGCAAAACGAAACGAAACAAATTAAAATACTGAAATGTGATTTAAATTGCTAATAACGGAATTCTGGTGACCAGAATTTGGCTGGGAGGTAGTGATTATAAGTATTTGACGAATCCTTGATAAAAATGCTAGTATTAACATTTTCTGAAAGCGCTCTATTATTAGCTCGAGACGTGATTCGAAGTATTATCTACCTTGTGTTTCCAAGTATAATTAATAAAGAAAGACTTGGGCACCCTCTAGCTCCATCTTTTACCAAAGATATCGAGTTCACGCCTTGAGAATGGAATCGTTTTTTACGGGAGTGGATTTAATATTTATGGTATGATATATAGATTCACGGTTACCAGTAGGTTTTGTTTATACCAGGGGCGGCAGGTCTTAGAAGAGAAGATTCGGGTTTCACGGCAACCCAGACCCCTACCTTGTATATATATTAAGGAGTTCATTAGATATATAAATATTTGGTTGTGAACTCAGTTATAATTGTATATTAAGTTGATGTTGCTGAAAGAACCATAATCCCGCCTTTGGCTTCTATCCTGTATAAATTTCAATTCCTGGATCTCATTTCTGACTTTTGGTAGGAAGTGATTTACTTCCGAAGTAAGATTTTTTCGACGCGAATCCGAATTAGACGGAGCCAGATATCAAACATCCGGGGAACCCAAAAAAAATAAAGCTCTTGGCCTTACACAGTTTTCCTCTGTTAGGCATGCAGTGTGATGTTGCATTCTGATATTTCCCAATCTTGTGGATGCAACAAATTGAAGAATAAAGTGACTACCCCAAACTTGAAGTTATATCACGATCAATCAAAGATAAGACTATAGAATCAGTTGTGGTCTATTAGGTAGCTCTGACATGGACACATTGAAGCAATAATGAGAAATTGACACATATATAATATCCGATAGTTATTGGCATATTTTTTGTCAAATATTAAGCTTAACAATTGTAGCAAAAGAAGAGCAGCGAATTCCCATTTTTAGCAATTTTGCATGATTTATGCACCCACCACCAACTAAATTGTTTCCTTTGATTCTCCATTGCCCCATTACATTTGAAATCACCGAATTTCCCACTACTATAACAAAAACCTCCCCATTCCTTATTATTGGCAAAATCTTGTCAGGACTCTCTTGAAATAGCAACTAAACTCGAATATGAACTTTGTAAGTAGCTTTTTTTGAGTGGATGTTGTTGGAATTCATTGGATATACTTAGATATATACAAATTTTTAGGAATGTTGGAGGTGATGTGGACTGATTGGAGTCAAAATTCAGACCTGGGAAGCCTCTCCGCCATATGTGTATATCGCGTATATCAGTACATATCACATATAAATTTTCATGAATGTACATGATATACATGAAATATTCAATCTTCTTAAGATGTTTCAAACAAAACCCGATACCAACAAATTAACACCAATCAGTAAGCAGATTGAAAATTTTTAAACCAAATTGCAATGGTCTTTAATAGTGTTTTCAGGTCTTTCTTCAAACTCGAACAATATTTTCAATGTTGTATTTATATTTTTAAGTTTTAGATTTCACAGTTCAAAGATTGCTTTGGTTCCCCCGGGGGGGGGGGGGGGGGGGGGGGCGGATAGAGGGTGTCTACGTGGGGTCAATAATTGATGAAGGCTGATGAAGGGTGGCTATAGGATGGCAATTTGAAGACAAATTCGGATAGAATATGCCAAAAAAAGAAAAGTGACATATTTTGTGCTTTTTTTTTTTTTTTTTTTTTTTTCCGACTGTCATACGTGCCAATTTCTCATCAAGATATGCTAGACAGTGCGGCAAAGCTCTTGGCCTTGAACGCTAATTTATCCTTAATTAGGCATGAAATGCAATGTTGCATATTTTATTTGACACCAACTTTTGAATACTACTATTGATATTTCCAAAACTTGTGGATGCAACAATTGAAGAATGACGTGACCGCCCCCCAACTAAGAAGTTATATCAAGATAAATCCATGATAATTAGAAGGCAAAATACATCAAAACACCCCTAAACTATACCCAAAATGTCGATATCACACTTAAACTTTACTAGTGACCTATTACACACCTAATATATAAAAAAGTGATATAATTTACCCCCTCAGAACTGAGAACCAGTCTCAGGTGTGGGAGTGTTCCACACGCGCGCGACACGTCAGAAAGTGAATTATTTTACCCTTTTTTTCTTTTCTTATCTTTTCTCGTTTCTTTCTCTTTTTTCCTTCTTCTTCAGCTATTAGTTTCCTCCATTTTCAACAGATGTGCTCACCTTAAGTTACCATCCTACCACCCATTTTCGTCGGAACCACCATATCCACCAAAGTTTTATGCTTCTTTTTAAAAAGAAATTCCTACACAAACTAAGAAATTCCTACACAAACTAATAATCCCACCATTAAACCACCACCATTACTGCCAACCCGCCACCTACCAAATCCACCACCCCATTATCATCAACTCCAAACCCAACCATTAATTTCATCACCACCATCAATTTTACTTCAACAAATAGTACTAATTTCCAAATAAGAGGAATACTGTGTAACGAGATAAGACCTCATCTAATACATTTTATTACACTACAAGAGAAAAATACAGTATGGAGTACTGTTGCTCGAAAGAAGAAGAAGAGGAAAATGGAGGAAGTCCATTTGAAGGGCAGTTCATGCAATTTCTTCATTGGTTATCAACAATGAAGAAAATTTGATTTATCTAGTCCATTTGAAGGGCAGTTCGTGTAATTTCTTCAATGTTGTTAAAAGTCCATTTGAAGGGCAATTCGTGCAATTTCTTCATTATAGTTGCATATTGTTTCCTAAACTTGGATGATTTGTTCCTTAATTTAATTTTTCCGGTGGGGTGGTGGTGGGTGTTGCTTTGGCTGGTTGGAGAAATCATTGGGTGGTTTTTGGAGAAGAAGAAATGGGTTATGTTTTAGATTTTTTGTTTGTGAATTTGAAATGAAGGAGGTGGCGTGAAGGTGGAGAAGAAGAGGGAGTGGGGTGACGTGGAGGTGGTTGGCAGCAGTGGGGGGCAGTGGTTGGGGAGGGGGGGGGCGTGGAGTAGAAGAGGAAGATGAAGAAGAGGGGGCGGGGCAGGGTGGGGGTATATTTAGCAAAAAAAAAAAAAAAAAAAAAACATAAAAAGATAAAAAAAACAACAAAACGCGCCTATATTTAATCATAATTTTTTTTTTGTGCCACATCAGCTTTTGAGGGGGTATTAAATTCACTTTTTAGATGTTGAAGTGTGTAATAGGTCGCCTGCATAGTTTGAGTGTGAACTCGATATTGTCTATTAGGTTAGCTCAGACTTGGACATTGGCTTCCAAATGCATGTGATGTGCTTGTGTTGGATTTTACTGAGTCGGCCATCAATCAAGTTTCTTTGGGCTTGGATCTTTATGGGCATAAAAGTTTGAATTGTCAAATCGCTGTGAAAAGTATCCAAGTAGGCATTAAACATAGATTTGATTGAAACTGGACAAAAAGAGTCTTTGAAGTTCAAGATGAAATTAGTATTTGGAAATGCCTTTATTTGAAAAATGTTGAAGTTTTGTGAGTGGAAAATAAATTTCCCTAAAAAACTCATCTTAAAAAGCTGACCGAAAAATCATTCCAATACATAATCAAATTATGTTTTGAAAAGAGGAGAAAAAATTTCCACTTCCAAACGGGCACTATCATTCCTCTACTTTGAATTTTTTTTTTAAAAAGAAAAAATACGGTGCCCTTTTCTTGTTAATGAAAATAAAACTAAAACCAAATGGTACTGGTCCAATCTTAATTGACTTTCTGGGGATTTACTTCACATAGTTGTGCAACAACAAAAACCAAGTACCTCAACCCCTGCAATGGTCACCAGAGGCAAGGGAAGAGGATCAAAGAAGCACTTTTGAACAGTTCCTATGATTAATACAATCATATGGAACATAAGAGGGATAGGCTCCAGAGGAGCTTTTGATAGACTCAAAAAAATCACTCAGATACACAAGGCCACTTTTGTGGCCCTTCAAGAACCGTTTGTACATAATGCTGTCATCAACAAAAACAAGATTCAGAAATACAAAAGAAAGCTGGGATTTGCTAATGCTGTCACAAACAAGAATGGCAAGATTTGGTACTTATGGGAAGATGATTTCAAATGTAAGGTGATCAGTGATCACAATCAACAGCTTACTATGGAAGTCCAACATAGTAGTAACACTGAAGACTTCTTTGTAACAATAGTCTATGCTAAAACCTCTTCTAGGAAGAGAAAAAGACTATGGGATAATTTGAGGACCCTGAATAGTCACATAAACAAACCATGGACTATAATGGGAGATTTCAATAACATCATGGAAGCCGAGGAGCAAGCGGGGGAAGACAACATAGACTAGCGAAGTTTGGAGTTTGTAGGTTGTATGGAAGATTGCAACATGATGGATGCTGGTTACTCTGGGGATAAATTCACATGGACTAATGCTAGAAGATTGAGGGGGAGGATCCTGATGAGGCTGGATAGAGTTATGTATAATGATCAATGGTCGCAAAATTTCCCTATTGTCAATATCAGGCACCTCCCAAGAACAGGATCAGATCACAGGGTTCATAATGAAATGTGGCAGTAAGGAGCCTCCAAGGACTAAGTACTTCAGATTTTTAAACTTCTGGACCGAACAAGATGATTTCATGGATATTGTGAAAGATTCCTGGCATCCTGATGTGTAACGACCCGTTTGGTCGTTTCGCATTTTTGGGCTCTTTTTCATTAAAATACCCTTTCCGTAGCTTTAAATGATATTCTTGACTTGCGGGAACTGGTGGCACGGTGATTTAATTGGCGGGTACTTTTTGAAATATATTTATTTAATATGTGTGAATAGTTTATTTATAAGAATATAAGTTTCACACATATAAGGTATAAATTGGTAAATATAGTATTTGACGGAGTGGATAATTTTTTTTAAATAAAACAAAGTGGTTAATTGAATAAGTGAAATAGGGAGGCTATGGTGGTAAAGAAGTGGGCCAAGCCCATTACTTATTCTGGCTGAAACCACGTTGTAGTGGTTGTGGGGATAAAAATATTAGGGTAAATGAGCTTTGACTCTTGGAAAAAATAAACGAAGGGGCTGCTCAAAAGGTTTTGGTGTACGACACAGTGATTAATTCACTGGTTTTAAGCTTCAGGTATTATCTTGGTGTTAGTTCATATCATGCACTTACTTATTGATTATTATATAGAGGCCTTTGGAAAGTGCATAATTTATTTAATGAACCAATGATTTGGAAGATCAATTGATCACTATTACTAAGGAAAATATCAGATTGTTCTACGTGCATATTTTTTTAAGAGTAATTATTGATGGCACTAGTAACTAAATTGCAACATACAAAATGCATAGAACAACTAGTTTACAACCAATATCTCGTACCTATTGTTGTTTCTTGTATCATCATTGGATTATTACCTATTGCCATGCACAATTTGGACTTAACTTTTCGGCTTACTAAAAAGAAAATAAACGAATTGAACTAGGAAAGCATTAACCAACAAAACTTAGCAAATGATTAGGTAATGATGGGGTACTAACTAACGGAGCAGTGAGAGGTTACTAGGTGGGACGCATATTTTTTATGATTTTTAAGTGAACTGCTAGCATGGAATGTTCAGATAGTGTTGATGTTTAAAGCTTCCGCATTTTCACTTTTATACAGAGATGTAGTAATTTTCTTCCATGTTTAGTATTTTTGGGATGTGATAATTAATCTATTGGATATTCATAAATTGTATTGAATTATATGCACGCCTTCAAATTCCTGATAATTAAGATTTTGAGATAATTGAAGGTTTTAAGCCCTAGTCTTAAGAGATGAGAATTTAGGATTTGAGGGACAATTTATGGATGAAATTAACTAATTTTTTTGGATAATGACCCTTAGGTTATGGGTGATATGATTTTTCAATAAAATTTCAGTTCTGCCCTTGTGGGTCCGTGGTCACTTTTTAAGGTCGTTTTTGGGTTTCGAATATAAATATAGCAATATGGGTGTCCTTAGGTTCGTATTCTAACGTAGATTGCATATTTTATAGATTTTGATCGTTCGAGGCTCTATGCAAAGGGAAGACATTAGTTTGATTGTTCGTGGCACCGCTCGGCATTGAGGTAGGTTACGTCTACTTTAGTTAGACTACGATTAGAGAATCGTATGTAGTTGTAGAAAGTGACGGGGATAGCATATAGGTCTTCGGGCATGAAGTGGAGGTGGATTCCAATTAGGTTGGCTTTGTCAGCTGCTATGTGGGCTTGTCGCCATATGTGTTATTTTCTGTGATTATCACCTGTTTGTATCTCTGTCATATACTAGCTCCCTCATTATATGAAAAAGAATGATAACATTAATATGACTTGTATTTGTTGATTGTATATTGGTGATGTTGTTGAGACTGATATCATGTATGACATGCCTTCCATATTATTCTTGTGATGATGGTGAGCTGAGTGATTGAGAGACTCCGAGGTTTTGCCGGAGATTGAGAGTGACAGAGAGACTCCGAGGTCCTTGCCGGAGATTGAGAGTGATTGAAAGCCTCCGAGGTTTTACGGGAGAGCACGAGTGGTACATGGACTTCGCAAGTCCTCAATGGGTCATGACTTTGAGGCCCCGCCATTAGCATGTGTGTACGAGAGTGGAGTGAGAGAGGTGATCGTTGCATTGCATTGCATTCATTCACTCATACATTTGATCGATCATCCGGTGAATTATATCGTCTTGGTTGATCTCATGATTCCTTTACACTTTACTTGTATATTATATGTGACCATACTGTTTGCTCTATGTGCCACTTGTTAGTTTCACTTCTTCATGCGTTATCTAATCATTGTCGGCCTATGATGCTTACCGGTACTAGTGTTGTGCGATACTACTCTTGCTGCACTTTTGTTGAGTGCAGAGTACGATCCAGGCTCCAGTTCTACACCCCGTGGCTGATACGCGAGGGTGACATCTTTCGGTCATTCAGGGTGAGCTACTTGGTCATTCGTGGCCCCTGAAGGACCCTCTTATTTAATTCTATTTTTTTTGTTCGACAGACAGTATGTAGCCTTCGGGTATTTTCAGACTTTTATTCCAAACTATGTTAGCGCTCTTGTACCCTTTGACCAGATTTTGGGGTTGTCGTGACATTTCTAGCTATGATAAGTATTTAAGACTCGATAAATTATTCTTATTTGATTTTTCGCTTATTTAACTTGTTATTAGTAATGTGGTTCGCCTACTCGGAGGGATAGTGTAGGTGCCACCACGACTCGCGAATTGGGTCGTGATATGATGTGAGGGGCAATCCAATGTGGATTCTGCAACAAAAATTGAAAAGACTTAGTAACTGCCTAAGCCAGTGGTCAAAAAACAGCATTGGCAATGTGTTTGAGAAAGTGAAAGAACTGGAAAAACAAGTGGAAAAGGCTGAAGACTTGTATACTAATCACAACACTGATCTAAACAGAAGTCTGCTCCACTCTAAGTATGCTGAGCAAATTTATTGGGTAAGCAGAGAGACGTCTATGCTGAGACAAAAAGCCAGAATCAAATGGCAAGATGAGGGAGACAGTAACACAAGATACTTCCACAGTGTCATTAGACAAAAAAGGAAAAAAACACAGCTTTACAGGATAAAAAATGAGCAGAATCAATGGATACAAGGGGATGATAAAATTGCGGATCGCCATTAGACACTTTGGCAGTTTGTTTTCTCAGCCTGTGCAGCATTCTGAATTCAGAATTGTGGAAAACATTGAGAGAAGTGTGACCACTGAAGATAATGAGAGCCTTACTAAGATTCCTACTATGGAGGAAATTCATCAGGCTATTATTTCCCTAGACCCTGATAGTGCCCCTGGGCCTGATGGGTATTGTGGAAAGTTCTACCAAGTTACCTGGGAGATCATCAAAGATGATGTACACAACATGGTCGCAGATTTCTTCAGAGGGGCCAAACTCACCAAGTTTTATACTCACACTTGCTTGATTTTGCTTCCTAAGGTGGAATCTCCAAACAACTTCTCTCAGATGAGACCAATCAGTTTGAGCAACTTCTCAAACAAGATCCTCTCCAAGATTATCGCCAACAGACTTACTAACATCTTGCCTAAACTAATCTCTCAGAACCAAACTGGTTTTATCAAAGGCAGGTTGATTACTGAGAATGTTTTACTCACTCAAGAGTTGGTACAGGACATCAAAAAGAACAACAAACATGGGAACATGGTAATGAAGTTGGATATGGCCAAAGCATATGACAAGGTGTCTTGGCTATTCCTCAAAACCGTTATCGTGCGTATGGGATTCTCTCGAGATATTTATTGATATCATACATAGGCTCATAGCACCGAAGTTTGGTATTCAGTTATGATCAATGGCATAAGGCATGGGTTCTTTCACTCTACCAGAGGTCTTAAGCAAGGTGATCCTCTATCACCTGGCTTATTTGTTTTGGCTGCTGAAACTCTGTCTAAGGCCCTGAACCTACTGCATAGGGTACACTATGCATCAGAAGGGCCCTCTAATCAATCACTTATGCTATGCGGATGATATTGTTATATTCTCCTCAGGAAACAAAAGAACTATTAAAATGATCACCAAGGTTTTGAAACAATATGAAAGGGAGTCTGGTCAAGAGATCAACATTGAGAAAAGCATCTTTTTGACTGCTACTCACTCTCCGAAAAATAGGAGGAGGATGATTAGTAGAATTCTGTGTTACAAGCATCAATTCTTTCCTATGAAATACCTAGGTCGCCCTATATTTCGGAAGGAAAGACTTTCTTATTTTGCGGATATTGCAAAAAATGTCATGAACAAAGCTCAAGGATGGCAAGGCAACATTCTATCCTCGTGGGGAAGAGCAATAATCATCAAGCATGTGCTCCGGTCTCAAACCCCGCATACTTTCTTGCGTAATGTCCCCCACTATGGCATTATAAAACAGCTGGAAAGATACTTTGCAGATTTCTTTTGGGGCAGACTGATAATAAAAGAAGGTACCATTGGAGTTCTTGGGCAAATATGTGCTACCCTCAACAGGAGGGGGGACAGGTTTCAAAAGCATTGTGGATATATGTAAAGTGTTCGCAGCCAAAAGATGGTGGAGAGTCAGAGTTGAAGATAATTTATGGTCTCAGTTTATGATGGCTAAGTATTGTCAAAGAAGTCATGTAGTTGCCAGGAAAATTCAAGGCTGTCAATCTTTTATCTGGAAGGAATTATTGAGAATCAAAGCTGATGTAGAACCTCATATATTATGGAGGATAAATGAAGCTAAAATATCCTTTTGGTGGGATAATTGGACAGGCATTGGTCCTCTAGCTCTGCATCACCAATCTGAAAATAACCCTGGTACTCTCATGGTATCAGATTGTCTAGAAGGAAACAATTGAGATATGGAATACATTTCAAAGTTGCTGCCACCTGAAATTTGCTACATCATTCAGAGGGTAGAAATTGGCCAGAGAAACAAGAAGGATCAGGCCATTTGGACTGTTAATTCTCCTGGAAATTTCACTTGTGCTAGTACATTTCAAGTTCTAAGGAAGAGATTACCTGAAGCTCGTATATGGAAGTGTATATGGAATAAAGGGATTCCTTTCAAAATGGCCTTTATCAGTTGGAGAATAATCAAGAACAAGCTGCCTACGTATGATAGAATCAAGAATTATTCAAGTAATGCTGACCCTATGTGCATCTGTTGTACTCATCCTGAGGAGGAAACCATTCACCATGTCTTCATTGAAGGGGAGTTAGCCAAGAAAATCTGGAAATTCTTTGGTGATTCTCTGGGAATCACTACGCAAAATCAGAGTATTCAGGCCAGGTTCACTACATGGTGGAATTTCAACACACAAAATTCTATGCTAAGAGTGGCATACCAATACATTCCTATCTTTATTTGCTGGGAATTGTGGAAAGCCTGGAGTTCTTGGAAATATGGAAACAAGAAGTATTCTGTGGCCAAAATCTATTATGAAGTGGCGCAGCATGTAAGGTGTATCATTAAAAAAAAGGGGTACAAAGCTGATTTGAGCTACAGTTGGAACAGAATGTGCAATACTATGGAAGCACATAGCTATTTTTTAACCAAAGATGCCGATTACTCGAGCAAACCTCCGTAAAATGTCATCAAGATCAACACCGATGGAAGCGATGGCACATAGCAACAAAGCGAGAATGGAGGAATTGCCGAGAGACTATAGGGGGATATCATTATGGCTTTTTCTAAAGCTTTACAATTTTGTTCCAACAACGGTGCGTAAATCCGGTGCGGCAAGTTTTGGTATCAACTGGATTGATCATAATGATATCAACAACAACATTATTGAAGTGGATTCAATGCTGGTGGTGAAGTGGCTAGACGGAACGTATGATATTCCTTGGGAACTCTTGAAGGAAGTGTTAGCTATGAAGAGGATCATCGATAAGAGAAACATCAAAGTCCAACGCGTTTCGTGGAAGCAAACACGGTGATTCTTTGGCTAAATTTGGAAGCAATGCACAGTATAGTTTGATTGCTAACCTATATTTTTCAATGTAGGAAATTCCAACACAAGCAAGAGGAGCAGTGAGAATGGATAAGGCTCAAATGGCAAACTTTAGAATTAGGAGGACAAGAATAAGATGAAGGACAAACATAAGAGAAGGCTGAGAAGATGCAAACATGAAAAGAAGGAAAGAAGCAATCATAAGCAAAGAAAGGAGCGTGAACTTTTGTATAAAATATTTTGTCGGGCTATTAAGACCTTCATTAGGAATGTGGTGCAAGTCCACCGTAAAATGTTCTTGTATTATAGTTATGATGTCCTTAAGTAAGTATAGGCTTATAATGAGAACACAACTAATTAGAAGCGCTTCTAATTAGTGAATGTTCTCTTAGCTAGTAGGGACTAATAGTAAGCAGGATGGTTCTCACTAATGTAAAGAAGGGAGTAATGGCGTAGCCCTCCTCCCATGTATATTTTGATATGTTATTAACAAGGTCGGGGTCAATGCCAAACCCCCCAATGGCCATAGACATCCGGAGTCTATGGAATTGGTTTAAAACAAAACAAAAAAAAACTTCACATATTTGTTTAGTAGAAAAAGTTGCTTAAAGGATTTCAAATTTACGTAAATAAACATTTCAATATTATCGTAGTTTGATCCATGTTTTGAACTTTCTAGTCTACTCCTAATTTGATATGTCAGAATTTTATGTTGACACCTTTTCTCTACTTGTACTTAGTTATTTAAAACACTTAAACTTTATTCCACAAAAGCACGTTGAATTAGGCCACCTTTTTGAGAATTGGAAGGACTGACTAACATAAAAGAATAAAAACAGTAAATGAAACTTTTCTTTATCACTTTAAATAAAACAATACTGGCCTTCACAAATATAACATCTGCAAAAGTAAAATTTTATATTAATTTTAGCTCTACTAGAATCACTTTTCTTCCAAAAAATATTTTCTATATTACTGTTTTGAAAAAATGTGCAATGTTTCGTATATAAGTGTGCATGGCAAACACGTAAAAACAAATAAATAAATAAATAAATGACAAACAAAACTTTTTTTTAAAGCCCATATGGCAATTTTATGTTAGCCCAAGGGTTTACAAGTAGTTTTGATGAAAGCAATAGTTGCCAAAATAGTTTAATTAAGAACTATTGGTGGTGAGTGGTGACTGGTGAGCAACTGTAAAGCTGTAGTATTAAAGAATTGTTTATATATGGTGCTCGAAGGATTAAAATCATACAATCGTGGTGTGTGTGTAAAACTTGTGCTCGAGTAAAACAAGATTGATTATATTTAGTGGAACCTTCTAAGGAAGACTGGATGTAAACTTGTCGAAACAATATAAAACTGAGTTTGTATTCTCATTTTATTGCTTAGCTTTCCCTATTTAAATTCTGCTAACATATATTCATTGTGATCACTCACTTGTTTCTTATTTAACTTGTGTACGTAAAAAAACTTCCATGAATAATTTCAATCAACTTAAGTCTAGAAATAATCAATTTAGTTATCTCACAGAAATATTGAAAAATCAACAAACACTCAATTCACCACTCTTGTGTGTTCTATCACTTGAAATAATGAGGGGGCAAAGTATAAAGATTTTTCATATTCGATGATTTTGGAAATTTTGAAAAAAAATAAAAAAGAATCTAAGAGAAAGAGACTGTCATCATATCATCATAGTACTAAAAGAGTAAAAGTGAGAGAAAACTAATTTTTGGTAACTAAAGCAAAATGAGAACTGGTTGCAGACTGGAAGGGAGGGACCTCTTCTCATTTTGGGCTCTCATACTTTTATTAGGTCTAGAAAACGACAATTCACAGTTATTGTATGATAGTTGGTATATAGTTCTAGGGAAAAGGGTCAAATATACTTCTTACTTTAGTTTTTTTAAAAGTCTTAACTTTATTGCTTTTAAAAATTGTCACGTAGGCACCTATAAAAAGTTAGTCAAATATTCTCATAAAGTTAAAATAAATATACCCCTACCGTTAGCAAAGTTTCAAAAATATCCCTCATTTCTAACATATTCCCACATAAGCAAATCAAAATAATCATCATTGGAATTGGGTGACATGGACGCCACATGGCATTTAACTTATTCTATGTGGACGTCGTATGACATTTAACTTCACATGGCATTTAACTTATTCTATGTGGTGCCTACGTGGCGATTTTTAAAAAACAATCTAGAAAATTAATTTTTTAAAACAAATCTGAAAAAAAAATGGCTTTTATTAAAAATCTGAAACTTTTTTGTTTTAATAAAAGCCATTTTTTAAAAATATATTCTTGAATTGGATATTTCAGTTAAAAATCTGCAAAATGATTTTTTTTTTTAAATCTGGAAAACTGTAAAGTTTTTTTTTTTTAAAAAAAAAGTGTCCTAGTTTCTTTTTAAATCTGGATTAATTTTAAAAAATCTGAAAAACTGATTTTAAAAAAAAAATCATTTTCCAGATTTTTTAATAAAAAATCCAATTTTTTAGAATATTTTTTTGGAAGAAGAGGGTTTTATAATTAAAAAAATATTCAGATTTTTAATAAAAGTCATTTTTAACAAATTTGTTTTTACAAAAATTAATTTTCTAGATTGCTTTTTAAAAAATTGTCACGTAGGCACCACATAGAATAAGTTAAATGTCATGTGGCGTCTATGTCACCCAAATCCAATGACTAGACTTGTTTATATGGAAATTTATTAGAAATGAGGGGTATTTTTGAAACTTTTCTAACGGTAGGGGTATATTTGGCCCCAACTTGTAAATCTTGACGTTTCCTTGAGGAAGTATATTTGATCTAAGTTTTTTGGCTAACGGAGGATAAAGTTAACCAATAAACTAAAGTAGAGGAGTATATTTGACCCTTTTCCCTAGTTCTAGCTCATACTATATACGAGTGAATTATCATATCATTTCCCTAAATGACTTGTCAATTGTCATCATACGCCTCCAAAAATAATCATAACAATAATAAAATGTTTCTTATGTTTGGCCAATTGACAACGTTAATACCAATGCCTTTACAATAATCTCTCTCTCTTTCCTTAATGTTTAATTTGTCAACAAAAAAAGTGAATGTTAAATTTGACAAATGAATGATTAATTGGTGTCCTTGTAATAAAAAAAATTCAAATAAAAAACAATTGGAATTCTTATTGTTGGAATGCATGCACGGGTTTGTACTTAGGTAACTCTATCCCAATAATCCTGATTAGAATTGTTTTTTCTTTCCTTTCACATCTGGTGTATCTAAAAAATAAAATAATATAGATGTTTTATACTAGCATCTTTTAATAGTATGATGCTCATTCAAGTAATATTGACAAAAACACTTCAACAATGGCTCAAAGAGGAAATATCCATTCAAATAATAATGACAAAAACACTTCATATTAAAAGAGGAAATATTCAGAGACATTTATCTGTAGCCTCTTTGACTCTTGCTCAAAAGGAAATGAATAAATAACTTGGTACATAAATATAGACTAGACAATTATTTTTGGGATCAGAATTACAATTTTAACGTTTACACTTCTATTTTGTACTCCTCAGGTGCGAAGCCAAACCGTCAAAAGTCCTTTTTTTTTTTTTTTTTTTTTTTTTTTTGTAAACCTTCCTCTTCCCCACTACTTACAAAATATAATCTATCCCCAACACCAAAAAAGAAGAAGGGAAAAACATTAAAAATAAAGAATTAAAAAAAGATTGCTGCTAAATGACCCAACCCATTTTGGCACAACTAGCGCAACCCATGTAAGACCAATGTAAAATGATCAATATACCCCTACCTCGCAATGGCTCTAAACCAGCCAATTTCCCTCCAAATTTTCCCTCCAATACATAGTAATGATTACCTAGGGCACGCTTAAGCATTTTTTTCAATTTTTAAAACAAATACATGCACCTAGAACAGATACATACACCTATAAATCTATACGGTCTACATAACATAGACAATCTACATAATTTATGCGGTGGGCCAACTTGCGGTCGAATGGGATTCTCTGCTCACGGCAGACAAGCCGCTACTGTGGCACCGCTGGGGCGACGTGTATGACGCTGAAGCGGTCAAAGCTGGGCTTGAGGGCCTCAATCTAATTCTTTACGCGCAACTCATACGATTTCTCGATCAAGTTAACGGTTCCCAAGCTGCAAGGGAAGGCTCAAGCATGTCTTCGGGAGCCGGTGTCATGAATATTTCGAAATTCACCGTAACGACGGGACGGGTCGTTACAACTATCCTCATTTCTTTATTCTCTAACCTGATTACCACTCATGTCACCAGCCGGAGATCTATCTTCTTCTTCACCCGAATGCCCAGTTACACTCTCACCACTTTTTTCCTCTGCACCTGACTGCTCAGTTGCACTCTTGTCACTTTTTTCTTCTTCACCTGACTTTTCACCACTATTCTAAAGTGTTTCTTTTTCACCAATCAAATGCTCATTGTTTAAAGGTATCACCATCTCCAAAGGTGCATAAGCAAGAGCCTCACTTGCTCGGGCAGTTTCATCAATCAACTTTTGTACTGATGTGGTAGGTATTTTATGTGCAACATCTCGTTTTCTAGCAGCAGCTAAACTCCTAGCATCAGGACAAGGTGACCTGGTTCTCTTCCTCTTATGTTGGCCCATTTTATCTTATCTACACAAAAGATAGTTAAAATTAGTAAATGAAACAATTTAATAATACCAAAAAAAAAAAAAGTTGAACAACAACTGTATTTGTAGCACAACTTCTAAAGTTGTGTCGACAATAAACAAAGATATCCTATGCCTAAGCAGCTGATCGTAAGAGAACTCACAAATTGGTTGTTAACAACTTTTACATTTGTTCCAACGACTATTGCAGTTGCTAGAACAACTTTTGAAGTTATCCTAACAAATGCAAAAGTTGTTCCAGCAACTCTTAAAGTTGTAAGGGGGCAATCTGTATCGAATTTGAACAAATTAAATATTCTTCTTAATGCAAATAATATAATTGGTGCTAAAGTTCAACCCAAAACAATATAGTTGGTGCTAAAGTTCAACCCAAAATAATTTTCGTTTTAATACCACCAAATCGCAGCTAATAACAGTAAAAGAAGTATTGAGGGACAGAAATTTTTTCCTGATAATAGCAAAATTAAAGTTCATAATCTTTATGTTCTTCTTCTTCATTAAACCCTAATTCAAATAGTTTGAAGTAAACAAAATAAAGGAAATTTACATGATATTATGGCAAGATGATAATGTTGAAGTGAAATTTTAGCAAAATCCCAGAAAAGAACAAAGTAGAAAAATGAGAGTTTTTTTTTTAGAGTTCCCGTTGAATCGTGAGAAAGAAAGAGGAGAGAGCAAATAAGTTTTGGGATTTTTCTCAAAGTTTGGGTAATATAAATTCACTCCCTTTTTCAAAGTTCTAAATATCTAATATGACCCCATTTTACTTAATTAGTGTTTAAGTGAGTAAAAAGAAAAAGAAAAAAAATGGGACCCACTTGTCCCTTTTAAAAGGTGAGTTTTCTAAATAAACAAAAATTCACTTTATAAAATTTTGCTCTCTCTCTCTATATATATATATATATATATATATATATATATATATATATTTGACTTTTATAAGTTTATATATGTATTTTTTATATTAGACGGAAACAATAAAAAAAATTAATTTGCTAAAATACGTAAGTAAAATAAAAATAAGTAAAGTTATTGTAATTACATTTAGTACCTGTCACTTCTTCTCCATTCTATTTTTGGCTTCTTAATAGGCATGTCAAGTTAATACATAACAATTAAAAAAGATAGAATGAGTAGCACATTAATTTTGATAAGAAAAAACTACATTCACCTCTTTAGTTGCTTATTTTACAGTGGGTACTAACTGTAGACACATAATTTTGTGCCGCCTCGAGATTTCTTTTTCACCATTCTTAGTGTTTAAACATTTTTTACGTCTTGTTTTTGTCGTTTTGGCCTTTATTTATCTTAGTATGTTTATAGTTTAATTTCGTTTTATTACGAAAAGAAGAAAATTTTCAAAAATTAAATAAATTAAAAAAAAAACATTTTACCTTTTTATTTTAATTCGAATTAAAAGCTTTATTAGTTAAATATTGAATAATGGACATTTTAATTTTGTTGTTAATTTAGGAGGGAGCATTTTTAAAAAAAAAATTATTTATCTATTCACTCATTTTTATTTTATTTTTATTTCTAAAACCACTCCCAATTATCTCAAGCCAAATCATTTTTCAAGAACATTCCACATAACTAGATATTTTGGAATAACTACATCCCATACATTTAGGTGCACAAAAATACCCTAAATTTCCACTTTGATTTCTTGGATTTCATAATTAAAGGGTAACCTACACACACATGTAGGGTACACATAGATACACAATACACCCTCACCTATAGGATCCCCACCATTTTCTTGTCCACAAAGTCATAAATAAAATTAAAAAAAGGAAATAAAAAGGCCAAAGTCATAAGCGGCTTCCTAAACTTGTCCTGAGATTCCTCATAACCACCTAAACTGAAGCTTATTCCAATTTGACACCTAAACCAGTACACACTACAACATAATGCATGGATAGCTACGGAATTTTAGCTATGAATTCAAAAATTGTGGCTAATATATATATATATAAAATTTAAATTCCATGGTATATCTACAAATTCGTAAAATTTCTTAGCCACGAAAAATTAAATTGACAAAGCTAATTCCTCCTTTGCTATAATTGCTAACAATCGTGGCAATAATTACCTAAATTGCTACAACTTTATTGCTACAATAAAGTTTTGTAGTTGATGATAAGTTTTTGCCACGCGATAGAAGCTAGTGTAGCAATAGTAACCCTTTAGCCACAATAAATTATTTGAAACTAAATGTCGTAGCTAAATAAATATTTTTGCTTCAAATTATAAACAAGTGTGGCAATAGTTAAATGATATAGCTACAAAGTTTTTGGTATAATAAAATTTCGTAGCTAATCATTAGTTTTTGCCACAAATTGAAATTTGTTGTAGCAATAGTAACCTTTTATACAAAAAGTTATTTTAAACAAAATATTGTAGCTAAATAAATATTTTTGCTTCGAGTACTAACATCGGTGGCAATAGTCTACTAATAGCTACAATAGTTTGTCATGAAGAAATTAAATAGCCACAGGGTCACTGTTGTGCTAAAATTTTAGTAGCTAATCATTTTTTGTTTTACCACGAGTTAAGGTTTACTACAACAATAATAATCTTTTAGCCACACTAAAATATTCAAAACAAAATCTAGTGGCTAAATGAATATTTTTTCTTCAAGTTATATCGGAGATAAAAGTGAAAATAGTTTGCTTAATAATTACAATTATTAGTCATGACAAAATGAATAGCTATAAATTTAGAGTGTCAACGACAATAAACTTTCAAAGTTAACCATAAGTTTTATATACACATGAGGCTATCATTGAAATACTAGTATTTTAACCAAAATTTTGTAAGTGCAAAAGATAAATATTTTTGCATCGGTTACAATAAAATCATGATGAGAATTGGTCTAACAATATTACTTTTATTTATTTTATTATTTTCATATAAGAGCTTAGACTAATTTCTTATGTTAATCACTTATTGTGAAAAAAAGTATTCATATTGAAGACTTTAATAATTGCAGGTATATATGTTAAGTATTTGTAGCAATTTCGCATATCTAAGAATTCAATTTTTTATAAGTGCTCATATATTGAAGAACTTTGCGGTAGTTTTGGTACATCAAATTTTACATATATATATAATAATTTTATATAATAACCGTTCATAGCTACAAAGCCACAAAACAATGATAAATTTATGATTGCACCACTAAATTAAAAAGAGTATATTAAAATAATAAATTTTTGATGAAAATGAAATTTGTTGATGGTTTTTGCCATTAAACTTATGAAATTTGTTAAGACAGAATCTTTATATCTAGCATTATTAATCATATTTAATTTTATATAATGTTCTTTTATTAAGCTATACTAAGAATGAAGAATTTGATATGGTTGATATCTAAGTTGGCTAAAACTAATTATATTATAAGTCTTATTAAATAAGTATGTAAGCTCCAATTATAATTTTAAAAAATAGGAAATTGTATCTGTTTAATAACAATAATCTTTTACCAATTACATAATTAGCTATCATAAATTAAATTATGAATCTAAAAAATGATAATTTAATATGATTTGTACAATGAATACTCTTGTATTTCTTGTGACTATCATTTGATAGTTCATAACACTTTTTCAATGTTATTAAGATTTACTTCAAAAAAGTAAATAATTTAACTTGGTCAATATATGAGCGTATAAGAAAACTAACTAGTATATCATAATTCATATTAAATAAAATATTGTTCGTAAGTTTCAAATACAATTTGGACAAACTTGTAATTATATTTAATTAAAACGAATATTTGATTATGGACCTCATATAAATATAATAGGAAATAAATTGGATTCCCTAGAAACACTTGAACAACTATGTTGCATGTATTTATCTACATTAATCGGTAATTATATTGATTTTAAATTAGTATAAAAGTTATTCATGATATGATGATCTAATCTGATTTTAATAATTTTGAGATGGGTTTAACTAAAAAACATAAATTAAGAATTCAATAAAATTAAAATAAGAGAGTATAAAAAATCAACAATACAGAGGATGAAAAAGTTATAAAGGAATTCATATTTTAGAATAATACGATTGATATCTAAGTAATAGTAAAACTAATAATATTGTAAGTATTATTAATTAAGTATTAGTTGTAAGCACCACTTTGAAAAACAATAAATTATATCTAATTACTTTAACAATAATATTTTACCAATTACACTATAATGGTCATGAATTATCTTATTAATTATCATAAATTAAAATTATACAATGAATCTAACAAATGAAAATTTAATATGATTTTGTAATGAATAATCTTTTATTTTGACCAAAAAAAATAATAACAATCTTTTATTTATTGTGACAATTATTTGATAGTTTATATCAACACTTTTTCAATATTTTAAGATTTATTTTTAAAAAATAAATAATTTAATAATAGATCTACTTAATACAAAAATTTATTTAGACTTTATGCCTAATATCTCTAAAACACCCTTTTTGTGGTCTAAAATCGTGTGACAATAATGATCCAAAGAAGCATCAACATCCAAGGTAAAAAGGATGACTCAAAGTCATCTAAAATAAGGCAAATGGAAGACATACAAGTGTGAAATTAAATGTTGATTCATCCACTACATTTTCAACATGTTGTGGACAATTAAATTTGGAAGAAACATACATGTTACATTCGGCCATAGGGCTGAAAATTTTGAGGAGAAAAAGTTGAAGCATAAAATTGAATATTTGAGCATCCACTACTTTATGAAAGTATACATTGTTTAAGAGGACATAACATGGTGGATGGATCATTTCACATTAAATATTGTTCATCCATCTTAGCATGATTACAATAGACAAGGGGTGGTGCATGAATCATTCAACACACCTATGATTGTCTTGAAACAATTGAAAAGAAAGAAGAAAGGAGAGACAAGGGGTTGGCCAAAATCAGAAAAAATTAGAGGAAAGAAGAAATTTTGTGTAAAGTTAATTGAGTGCTCAATGTCATGAGTGGAGCATGTTGTCCAACTTGTAGGCATCATAATTTAACCAAATAATGACCAAGAAAGAGCCATTACATTTATTTTCAACTTCACAACAAAGAAAGAGAGAGAGGGGGCAAGCTCACGGCCAAAGGGCTGATTTTGGAGCTTTTGTGTGTTGATCAAAAAAATTATTTTCCAAGGTGTTTCAACCCTTTAGAAGGTCCCTAAAACGTGAAGATAGTCTTTGGAGCAACAAGAACCATTTTCATCTCAAGTCACCAACTCTAGCCAAGTAAAGAAGTCAAGTTGTCAAGGTAAGATCTAACTTTCTTTTCATGTATTGGTGGTGACGTAGATGTGTGAATATAAGTTGTATGCATGAAATAAGGTGTGTTTGACGGTAATAGTTATGGATTTATATGGGTTGATGTTGAAGTATGATTGTAACTTGACGAACATGAATCGCATGCATAAAATCGTGAAAAGTGTTGGAATGTTAGTTAGTCGTAGGATCGTTTTTGGAGAATTTAATGGACTGATTTTCTTTAATAAATATAGTTGTTACTATCATAGATCTCATGGTAAAAAGAATGAAAAGAATTGGAAGGTTAAAGGTGAAGTTATGTTAGTATGAAAATGGTTGAATCTATGATTTTATGTAGAGCGATGTTGAAGCATGGTGTAGCCGTGTGTGGACTGTTTTGGGGGTTAGTGAACTGTTTTTACTTGATATTTTGATTGTCATTATCATGAAATTTATGATGGAAATGAAGGTGTTTAATGGTTGGAGTTGAAACCAAAGTCATTTGTGAGTTGTTATAAGGATTATAAAAATGACGACATAGCGTAGTTGCGTATGAATTGATGTTGTACTTATCGTGTGGATAGCTGGTCATAACTTACCGAAATTATATGAAAAGAAGACATGAAATGATGTATAAAAATCACATGTGGTTGGCTTAGTATGTTAAGTGAACGTTTGCAAGAATTCCTAACATCGTTATGCTACGGTTAAGAGACCTGCTTTTGGACTTGTTGTGCAGAAATGGACTGTTTGGACTTATGTTTTCATTAAGTCGAAAGAATAATATAAGTTAGGCATACACCATATTGTATGTTGGATGGAATGTTATAAGTTGTGACATACAAACGTTAAAGCCACAAACTATTAGAAGTAATTGAGAATGTCGTAGTCGTATGTGGAATCATTATTGCACGTTATGAATGTGGTCACGTTTAGAATATAAATATAGCACTATGGGTGTCTCAGAGTCGTATTCTAACGTAGATCGCGATATTTTATAGATTTTGATCGTTTTCGAGGTTTCCACGCAGTGGAAGATATTAGTTTGATTGCTCTGTACCCTTTTGATTGAGGTGTTTCACTTTTTTGTCATTAGAGAATCGGGGAAAAGGGGGACGGGGAAAAATAGGTTTTGGGGAAAGGAGGAGTATTTCCGTTGTTTGGGATTGTTAGTTGCTTGTGGGCTTGTCGCATATGTTATTTGATTTCACCTCCATCTCTGCCCCATACAGCTCACTTGGGTGGGAATGGTAACATTAATAGACTTGTATTGGGTTTACATATATTGATGATATTTTGGGTGATATCACCGACAGTCTTTTATATTTGGGTGATTGGGGGGGGATCGGGGACTCGAGGCTTTGGGGGGTGAAAGGGCTGAGGTCCGGGAGGGAAAAAAAGACAGTGTGTTTCAGGTTTTTCGGGGACCCGGGGTCCGAGCCCGGGTTTTTGGGATCGGAGGGGCTCGTGATCCGGGTTATATTCGGCGAGGGACAGGACCCCCGGTCCCCCCGGGGGCATGACCAAGGATGCTTGTGTGATGAGGGGGGGGAGGACTATTGCATCGCATTGGGTATCGCATTCATCCACTTATATATTTGACTCGATATTTGGTGAATTATATCCGTTTCGTTGATTTCATGATTCCTTTACACCTTATGTATTTGATATGTGACCCATACCCGTTGCTCTATGTGCTACATGTTGGTTTTGACTTCTTCGCGCGTTATTCAATCATTGTCGGTTTACGTCATGCTTACCGGTTGTTGTAGACCATATTCACTTCGCCGCACTTTTGTTGAGTGCGTAGCACGCATCCGTGCTCCGCCCACGCCCGTGGTCGATACGTGGAGGGTGATATTCTTTAGTTATTCGGTGGTGAGCTACCGTCATCCGTGGCCCCCGAAGGACCTCCTCCATCTATTTCTCGTTTTTTGTATTCGTACAGACAATACGTAGCCTTCGGTATTTTTCGCACTTCTATTCCGTCCTATGTTAGCGCTCTTGTACCCTTTGACCGCATTAGGGTTTTGTCGTGACATTTCGTTATGATAAGTATTCACAGACTTGATAACTTATTCTTAATTAATTATCCGCTAATTAACTTGTTATTAGTAAGTGGTTCGCCACCTGGGTGGATAGTGTAGGTGCCACCACGACTCGCTAATCGGGCGTGATGTTAGTATAAAGAAAACTAATTAGTATGTCATAATTAATATTAAATAAACTATTGTTTGTAATTTTCAAACACATTTTATATAATTTGTAGTTATATTTAATTAAATCAATATCCGACTATAAAAATGTATTTAAACAACTATGTGCATGTATTTATCTACGTAGATCGGTAATTATATTTCATTTTAAATTAGTATAAAAGTTATTCATGATTGATCTAATGCTATCTTAATAATTATCAAAAATTTAACCAAACACTATAAATTAAGAATTTAATAAAATTAAAATAGAGAAATATATAACAAAATCAACAATTTACAGAGGAATAAAAAAGCTATAAAGGAATTCTAAAATTTAGAATAATATTTATGTCATACGCATAGTTGACTTTTTCTATTGACTTAGAGTAAAGTCTATAATATTTATCATTATTTTCACTAGGTAATTTTCTTTGTTATATACGTTAGTTTTATTATAGAATTTGTATATAAAGAAGTAATTAAAGAAAGCTAAAAAATATACATATAATAATATGTAAAGAAAACACAAATTAATAATTTAATATGGTTGATATCTAAATCCATAGGAAAAATAATTTATATAATTTTTATTAAATAAGTATTAGAAAGTTCCAATTAATTTTTACAAAGATAATAAAATTATATCTAATTAATAACAACTAGGGCTTTTAGCAATTAGCATTGTGATGGTCATGTATACCATATCTTATTAATTTCATAAATTAAAAATTTAAAATAAC